>NW_004797752.1:399353-416382 GCF_000002075.1 Aplysia californica
AGAGAGATAATCGAAGAACAAGTAGTTTCCATGACATTTACACTGATTATACCTTTAATTACGTTACGGTGATATTTATTCAAATAATTTATATTATAGAAATGAAGTTTGTATCTCTCTGTCTATTAGTTTTTTAGAACGCATGGTAGGCCTAACTTAGTTTTAATTAACAACGCTAACGGCAAACGTTCTAAAACAACTCTCACCGCCGGTAGGGATCGCAGGGCAGTAGCCTAAAATAGTATGCGATATTATTCACAGACCCGCTTCTTTGTTGAAGGCATAGCCTGGTGACCTATAACAACAGACGCCATTAAAATTTTCTCGTAACATGACAGCTTCGCCGTGGCAGCGGTAGCCGCGCTCATAATGTGTTTTCGTGTCCCGAGCCGGCGATACTTGAAACAATGCACTGTTGTAATAAAGTGACGTCATGAGTGCTTCCTCTCTGCTAGGCTACCGTAAACTCTCTGGTCAAGATAAGCGAGTTCAGCTGTAGGCTAGGTCAGAGGTCAGAGTCAGAGCTTCGTCAGGCGTTGAATTTTTTGTTTACGGTTCGGCCTTCGCTTCCCGACTTCTCTTCTTGATTAGTGACATGGCATCCATAAAAAAAAGAAGAAGAAAAAAAAAAAAAAAGAAATGGTTTCACTCTCCTTGAAGCGTCATATGAAAAACAAAGTTTCTTGTCATCTAATAAAATTCAGTGTCTTTAATTTAATACGTGGTTGGCCTGCCGCCTCCTAATGAGTAGCCTAAAAGCCTCCTAATGACCTAACAAAATGCGCTGTATGACACTGTATGTAAGTCAAGACTTCTACTTCTATTCTTTTATTTCTGAATGGGTTATCAATACTCTCAAAGTCCAATCATCATTTTATTTCACACTATCATTGTTTCCAAAGTAAACTCAATCTGAATAATCTACTAGCAAGGTTTCAGAACAAAATTGAATCGTAAGTTTATAGATCTAAATCTAGGTCAACTTCATATTTTATAGCGCCCCAGGTGTTCTTTTTCGAAATCATTGTTGACGTCGGACCCGACCGACCTATGACTTGCTTGTACTTGTACGTAGATTCTTTCTATAGCAGGCCATCCTTGTTCTATTCTATGTATTCTTCATGTCATATCATACGGGAAATGTGTTACCTATGCTGAAAAAAGCAGCACGATTAACATAAATTAGACTCTAGATCTAGATCTAGATCATCATTTTGCCTTTCAATTTCATCATTGTCCTCTTCATGCTTTCAGTTGGTCATGCAATGGTTGGTGGGTGCTCTGGAGTGGTTTGCTCGTTATTTATGTAATCAAACATCGAGATCTAGAGTCTATATTGTCCTTAACCTCTCTGTTCTTTTTTGTGTTTGTTTCTTTAGTATCACCTCTCTATTCTTTGGTACCTCCCGAGGCGGTGCCACTGACTGAAGTGTCTTTAGGCCATTCCCAAAGGAGGGGGTACATATATTCTCGTTCTCATGCACTGTAGATTCATGCACAGGCTGATTCATCAATGTCACGCTCATACTGTGCTTAATCTACAACAGGGAACTGCTGCTTTTTCTTTCCTAATCCTTACTACTATTGTCATTTTTCTTCGACTTCTTTTGTATGTTTGTCACACTCTGGTGACCCACTACGAAATCTTAGATTCTTTTAAAAAACTAAATAATAATTGTTCATACTTTGGTGAGCTTGCATACATGAAATGAAGGCCTACATGAAAAAGACGTTAAAAAACCCACTAATTCTCATGCTGAAAAGATAGTCTAGAAAGGATATATATATGTATATATATATTTATATATATCTTTTGTCTTCGCTTTCAGTTGGAAAGTATCCCTCATACTCGAACTTGCCATGTAAACTGGTGTTCAGGGGGAGAATTATGTTGAACATGCACATCTCATTTTCCACTTATCATTATTATTATATTATTAATCTCTCAGCCCGGGTTGGCCCCAACAGACAGTACAGGGTTAAAGCCTGCCTCTTGAATGATCTAGTCTAAGCATAACATAAAAACGCCAACGTTAAATAAAAGTCACTATAAAAGCCAGAAAAAAATGCACAGTAACCGTCTCATTATAACCCTCTTCCACTAGAACGACACAGAAAGTGTCATTTTTACATAAACCTTATTTAAATCACATTTCCAACCACTTCTTCACATCCATTTTTTTATCATTGGAATGTATGAAATAAAGTGAAATTGTGCATGATTAATCAACCCTCAGTACAACTATGCAGAGGCATTACTTTTGACAAATGTGTTTCGTCAAACTTCCTAACATGAGTGTCCATAATTCCACCTTTACTTTACTTTACTTTACTTTTACGATCCAGTTGCCATCTGAATTTTAACCCTTCGGTCTGACTGATGTAGTTCCACCTCCACTGACTGACAGTGTCGATGGTGATGTAAGTGTAAGCTTCACTGGAGATGAGAACTCAGTTTTTGGTGGTTCTGTTCTTTTGGCTCAAAATGAATGAACCCCAGGACCTGATTGTTTTTTCTTTAAAAAAAAAATTCCCTTCAACTTCATCCATCTTTTCTTGTTTTCAGAACGTTCAAGGAACTCTGTCCTGTAACTATTTTTTTTTCCAGATTAACTTAAGATGGTTTCTGATTTGGAGTCCAAGTCATGTCTGACTTATTTTGTCGTCAAGCTATGCAGACAAGGAGGCCTTTTCCCAAATGATCGCACCACTCTGTTAACAGAGGCAGATGAGCTCCAGATTTTACAGTTCTGCCTATCCAAACGTCAAGAAGAGGTAATGAATTTTTCACTTTTAAATCTAATTTGGAAAGGATGGAAATTCATAAAATGTTATGCTACTTTTTGAATGATTACCTATTTTTAAATGAAAATTTAACGAAAAGCCTGTGCTGTGCTTACATGATGCAGTTCTTAACATCTCTCCAGCAGAGTGTGTTGTATGATATTCTCGTCTACATTTTTTCTGGCTAAAGCCTATAGTTGGTGAATATTATATTCCTATCCTGTCTGAGGCGCCACAAATTTTCCAATTAAAATGTTAATGTACATAGACACGTGCACACTCTTAGCCACTGGAATGGCGCCTTTAATGAGACAGCAAAGGTTGCCAATACTTTCAAAGGGCTCATGTTAAAATGAAAGGGAGAAAAATATTCTTGCACTCACAATTAGAAAAACAGCTCTCTCGTTTGAGAATTTTGCTTTAACTTGTAAATAAGTCATGGAATGTGACTGTGAAATTACTTTTTGATCAGCATTCTTTTGTTCTTACTTTTGTATAATCCTGGTTTTCATTTTTTTTGCAAAAAAAGAGAAACAACTTGAAAAATTCAAAGGTGCAATGAAAATAACATATTTATGTTCTATTCCACAGGATGGCAGCACCCCCAAACCGCGTCAAAGAGAAGCAATAGATCTCCAGCAGAAAATGAATGAAGCTATATGCAGAGATATTGAAGAAAAGATACAAAAAGCTCTGAAGCTTAGAACCAAGGCACAGATTGATGGTCAGTGTAAAGAGCAGTCACTAGTTTCCGATGACACAATCCTGAAGTCAGTGGAACAGGATGGAAGAGAGCCTGACTTGAGAGAAGAGGCCTCTAAATCAGCACCTTTGCCAGAAACTGCTGCTGATTCAGATACTTCACCGACCTCAGACTCAAACAGATCACCTGGCTCAAGTCAAGACACCGGTGATTTTGATGAGATGGCAAAGATAAAGGAAACTGTCACAGCTTTTCAAAAGACCAGCAATCACATAAGTGTGATGGATATTTATAGAATATTTGTCTCTGAATTATGCAAGGAGGACACAGACCTTGGGAAAGAAATACAAAACAGAAAAGAAAATTTTGCAAAGCTAGTGCCTGATCTAGACCACCACTGTGCAATGCAAGTAAGAGATTTGTTAGTTTGAATATCTGACACTGAAATCAGAGAAAATTTCCCAGATAAAAAAATCTTCTCTTTGTACTGCTTAATTTCACCATTTAGTATGGCAGGCAAAAAAGTATGAAACTTGGGGGGGGGGATTTCATCATTTTACTTTTCTTTTACTTTCACGAACATTTCAGAGCTGACAGTTTTCCCCACTGTCTCATAAATGAACCCTGCAGCTTACTGCTATGTGATAGTGATGTGATGACCCATAAACCACATTGTTATATAAACATTGTATTTTCACTGATGTTCTGATGTGTTTGTGATCACTCATTTCTTTAGCTGTCACAAGAAGGATATTTCTGTTTTGCTTCATAGAAAGAGGTTATTCAGCTTCTTCACCTCATGGCTGACGTCAACAGTGAATGCACCCCATCCACTGAAGGGCTGTCATCAGAGAATTCAGTGTTGGATGTAACGGAACTCGAGGGAGCCCCCCCTCCATGCAGTGGTTCTTCAGATAATCTGGTGTTGCCTTCTTCACAAGAGTCGTCAGCTAGCTCCAGACCAGAGCCTCTGATGTCCCCCAAGACTCCAAGTTGCCAGGGGAGGAGGGCAGCTGAACTGCGGCAGTCAAGCAATGCCTCAACTCCATCCACTCCTTTCTCACAGACAGAAAGACTGGAGTTATGCAGGGTATTCTTAGACAATTCTATTTAAATCTGTCATTTTTAATGCTCCAGTTGGTTGGAAGAGCTATGCAACTGAACAGCAAATGAGAAGAATTTATGAAACATGATCATTTATGTGTATTGAAGACATTGAAAGGTATCTTCGGTGTTGCAGGTAGTTGTTGTGCCCATATTTTACAGCTGACACTGAATGTCGAACAATTTTGAAAGCTGCACAGATTGTTTGGGATGCTGATAAAATATAGTCTTGATAGTGAAATGCTGCAAAATCACAATTTAGAAATGTGAGCTTTTTCATATGCTTTTTTTTGTCTGGAGGGGTAAGCATAATTTCTTTTGATAAAATATGGGTAAAATAGCAATAATGCTCTTCTCTTTGCCAATCTAGATTTTACATCCAATCTCACCCTTCTGAATTTGAAATGCCTCCAAAAACATAAATGCCTCCACGAGTTTTGCTTATCGAACAAACATGTAGTTTCAATTGTAGTATTAGTATGTAATTTAATGACAAATATTATCTGACTTCCCCTAAAATGCTTTTCAACATTTTCCCTAGGTTTTTATCCATGATGTTTTGCGAAGTTACCTGCATTTACTGGTCAACTCTCGTAGTCAAGTGGCACTGGCTAGGGTTTTTAACATCCCTGACAGAGGACTTGACCACCAAGCTTTCACACACCTCAAACATGAAGCTGCTAAGACTGGATTGTCTATGTATCAGGTATACTCATATTTTAAATGTTTTTATCATGATTTCAAGCTCAAACCAACCAGCTTGGAGAACGTCTAATTAGCAGAAAAAGTTGTGTTACTGCTACTCGGATTCCTTCTACCAATGAAGACAGATAAAGTAAGGTTTGATCTCATATAAGAGATTTCAAACTGAGATTAGCCATTAACATCAGGTTTTTCTTGATGACAATAAGGGACAATGCTTGCTTCCATTTATTATACTTTTTCAAGGTGTTAAATTTTCTCAGGAATGTTGTTTGTATATTTAAATCTCAAGGCTAACGGAATTAAAACATAATAAGTATTGCTGGATTGTTTTTTAAAACCAAAAATGCTGATTCACTTTTCAGGTGCCAAAATCGGTTATTATGGATATGTACAATTTCAGACGTAAAAGAAACTTAAAGGTGAAACAGAAAAAAAACCCAGAAGACAAAAATGAATTGTAGGTCTAAATGAAATGCTAAAGGAACTTTATTTAATATGTTGCAAATATCTGATTGACAACAATGCACCACACCTCACCCCTCCTCCGTTTTTATCGGACTTACATGTTGTGTAGGAGGTGTCTTCCTTCATGCTCCGCCTCCGACTTGGTGGGAAGGGCTATGCCCCGCCCACTGACAACCCTCTGATGGCTCATGTGAAAGGCTTGGGAGCCCTGCTGGAGTTCACACAAAAGTTACAAACAACAGTGGAGGAGGACCCTAGCCCTGGGTGAGTTGTTGTTTTGTTCTATGTCGTTGAGTTGTGGTGTAAAACTTTCACCAGAGACCCCACCAATATAACAGACCTTTGCTTTATATGGGCACAGGACCTGAAGTGGTAAGGAAAATTAGCATAATATTAGTTTAGTGACCACATTGCATCAGGAGAAGATTGGAGTAGTGTCTATATTAAAAAGAAGTTAAAAGATTCGAACATTCAACAGCACCCATCCAACTTCCATCCAACAGCGAGTAAGTGGAGTTCCTTTTTTTTTTTTTAGGAAATCAAATTTAAACATCATCTTTATGTTTTCATACTCTTCTGATTTTGTTTCTTGTCACAGGATTCTTTATTCATTCATCATTATTTTTTTTGTTAGTATTTTACATTGTGGGCTGTTACTATTTTGCTAAAAACAATATGAGATCAATTACATTTTAAGTTTAAAGGAAGAGAGGACATCATGTTTTCAAACCAGGGCTTAGTAACAGAAATTATCATAATCCCGTCCAGATGATTTAAAACTTGATAAAAAGTGTGCTGCTACTTTTTCTTTTGGTATTAATATGTCAGTAAATGTAAAGGATTGCATCAGACTAGGTTTTGAGATAGTGGAATGTTGCTGAAAACTAGAAAAGGATTTTGGACAGTATGTGAAATGAAAGTGTTTTACTTCGAATGTGTATGTGCCGATTGGCAAGACTAATAAAGTCTAATTTATAATGTTTCTTATTTAATGAGACAAAAAATTTCTAACTTCAGTATTGTACGCAAAGGTATTTAGGTATCAGAATTTAGTTATAAAAGGTTCGTCTGCTTTTTCTTCAGATCAGCCTGTCGTCGAGTGGTGAACATCATCAAGAACAATTTGGTGTTGTGTAAAAGTGGACGGTTTCCTCGCACAGCTGTGGAGCCAGTGGCACAGGAAGTACACCAGTCCCTGGCAGCCCTGGTAGAGGAAGCCAAGTCTAGTGTGTCTGGCAGCCCGGACAGGGTTCGTACTTCTCTTCCCCCCCCCAAGATCTCTCTTTTTATGTTAAACTTTCTTGACACTCTTGATAAATCTTGCTGGTTGTCATAATAGGTATACAAGTACTTCAGGTTTTACTTAATTAACGAATAGGGGATGGAAGCTCATTGGTGTAGAGGCAACACGCTTTCCTGTCGTTCGTGCCAAAGTATCTTGTTAAATCTCAGGTTTGAGCAGATGTGATATGGATGGATTACTTTGGGCTTTTTTCTCAGATTTTCAAATACTTGATCCTGTTGAAGGTGGAAAACCTATCCTTGTTGTAGCACTGGCATCATTTAGCACACCGGAAAAGTTTGATGTATAAAAACATATATAATAAGAGAAATAATTTTTGTATACTTTTTGATAATGGAAAAAAAGTGCAAAATATATTTATTTTCTACACCAAGATTTCCCCATTTTTTTAAGGTTCAATTTAGCTGCTTGATTTTCCAAAGCCATATAAAGGCAGCTGTGAAAGTTCTCATTGTACTGTCTGTTGAGTGTTATGATAATGTCTGTCTACTTGTGGTATCCACAGTCTGTCAGCAGTGGGGGAAGTGTTCTTGGCAGGCGCTGTCTCAACATCATCCGCTCTTATCTGGACACCTCAGCTCTGACTTCCTCGCGTCTGTCCGGGCAGCTCATGAGGGACGTCCGATTCTCTTCACAGACACCGACCCGGTTTCCTTGTCTCTTGACCCAGTTTAGGTTAGGTTCAGGACTTAAATTTTCATATATTTGCTTGGAAAGGATTGCTCCTTATTTGTGTCTGTATATTTAATTATGATAATGAATTATTTTCATTATTATAACTGAATAACCTTGATTCGTTGAACAAGTACGTTATAAGTTCTTTGAGTGCAGCTGATTAGGCTTACTTGACTAATATTGAATCCTACAGAGGCATGTCTAGTGTTTTACAGAATTCACGCATGTTGCGCATCATAGGCCTAGGTCTAACTAAACATTACGTTCAGTCACCCAAACACCAGTCAGAAACCTTCTCTCAAAGATGCATTTCCAGTGACCAATCAAAAAACATTTCAGTTCCCCAAACCCCCAACATTTCACTGACCAGTCCTAGATCTATGTGTCTGTGGAAAGTTGGGTGTGAAAACGCTGTCCATCACTCTCTTTGTTCGGCGTGAGGGGCAGTCTCACCAAATATCCGGTTTGGTAGGCTTGTCTTATACAAGCTGTGCAGGTTGTAATGAAAATTTTCCCTTGTCAAGCTTAACCTGTCAGCGTGTTTCGTGGATAAGAGGGAGTGACCGTATGTTTGTACATCTAAATTATACAGTAAAAAAAAGTCAGTTGACGAAAGAGTACATTTGAGCTGAGCGAGCATTTGTCTGGCGTGCGTTTAGGCGGAGACTACTGTATCTGAATGAAAGTGGTATGAGATTAACAGGCAGCAAACTGTATGTCCCCTGGATGATTAAAGTGGTAATTTTGAATAAACAACCCAGACGTGAGAGTTATTGTGAAGTTGGGCATCGTTACGGGGGATACTCAACTATAAATAGGCACTTGAACATTTGCTTTGACTTCCCCTCTATGACATACCACTTGTCCAACAAGCAGTTAAAAGCTCTCATGAAGATGCAAGCTTGGTTAATAATAATAATAATAATAATAATAAATAGGATTTGCATGGCGCATACCCCAGCTCGGCGGTAAGCTCTATGCGTTTTACACAATACTATTAGACAGTAAGAAAAATGTTTTTGTCTACTACATACACGTACTTGTGTGGAAAGGATAAAATGATGTTGCATTACTTTTCAGATCACCTTGCCTACTGGAAGAGGAAGATGAGACCGCTGAGCAAGAGAAGGAGATACAGGAGACTGATGGCAAGGGGAAATCAAAGATCAGTGACAGCAATGTCCAGTTTGTGAGTAGGACTATGAGGCTTTGACCATAGTGTTGTCTCTTAGATGATTTAACTTTTTATGTGGTCAGTTTACTGGAAATAATTGAATTATGGAAACCCGTTTTGTATTATTATTGTGGTGACAGGGACTCTGTTACAACTGAAAAGTGCCCAATGTTTTGTTTCTTCAAGAAGACCTTCTTCTGAGGACTAATAATATGTTTTGCTAAAAAGTGATGCATTTAAACAGTACCGGTAGTTTGTCTTCCATAGTTGCTGCTTGCGTTTTCTACGTAGCGGAGGAAAAGATAGTCGAATATTTCCTTACAATTTGATCAATTCTGTTACTTGTGAATGTTTATATACTGTATGTATATATTGTCATCAGTAGAGTTCCATGTGTTGGACTGTTTGAACACTTTTACAACATAAGGCGACATTCATTTTTCCGCTTTTGAGAAAAATTAAGATTTCTCCTTCATTAATATAACTGAATAATCTTGAGCAACTTTGGTGTTAGGATAAACATGATGTAAGGCTTAGTTGATATTCACTAACTGATGGAATCTTTGTTGGATTCTTATCCATTAAATCGATAACATCTCACATTTTTGACAAAACGTAATATATCCACTATACTACTATAAGGAAGGGAAAGAACCACCAACAAACTTTCATTGACCACAATTGAAGTCATGTGACTCAAGGAAAGAACTTGATTGGTGCGCAGAGGATATGTCACGGTTTGTCAAAAAAGGCCTACCGTTTTTGTCGCCTTTTGTATAAAAAAAGGCGTAACTTTTTGCATTTCTTTTTAGAGGAAAGATCACGTTTTGTGAAAAAAAAGTTGACTCTGGAATGTGTCTCACCTTTCTAGATACGACGGTACTAGTTTTGACAAAACTTCAAGACTGACGTTTGTCGTGTTTTGTTGCGAAACAGTTCATTTGTGCATTTTGTTCATTCACCAGGTTTCTTCAGCTCTCTATGTAGATGCAGGGTCAGACCTTGGTCTCCTCATGTCCCAGAGAACTATGAGCTCTGTTGAGGTCCTGCCAAGGTGAGTGTGACGTGTTTGTCTTGTTCCATTTCTTGAACTTATGTCCCATCATGTCACCAAGCTGAGGGTTATGGCTGTAGGTCCAGTACACAGTGTACGCTACCAATCGGATTCAATAAAACCAAGTCAGGGCCAGCCAGATTTTTATTCCATGAAGGGGCAAAAGCCTAGGTCTAGAGAAATTATCAGTGCGAAGATTCTAAGGCACGGGAACGCAAGAAGGGCCACGATGAAAGAAATGTGTGCTAAAACTACTAAAATCTAGAATAATTCGAAGTGGTGTTCCGTGGTTGTGACATGCGACTTTCAAACGTGAAAATTGAGGAAAATTAGGGTATACGCTGGGTAACTGTATTGTGAAGGTAAATATCTATTCATTATTCCCAGGTTTGCCTTCTATCAGTGGTGCGATGACAAATTAATTGAGTTATAGTAGCAATCGATGGGGAACCTGCTTTTATACATTGCCAGCAATGGAAAGATATGTAGGTGAAGAAATAAAACAAGACAAAATCTTTGTGAAAAAAGAGGTACTATGGGTCGTTGGCAATCTTTTCAAACAGGCTCCCAAATGCCATTTTCAACCCTCTAAAAGCACTAAGTTTCAATTTCTTCGGGGGCTTCACCCCATGAACCCCCACCGGGACGCTGTCCCCCAGACCCCCTGCAGAATTTTCCTTACTTTTTAGCTTCAGCTGGTGGAAGCACTGATATGACAAAATGTTGAAGAGCAGCTGGTTTCCATTTACAATGGCGGGTCATTACACATCAACCTCTAAGCCAGAGAGGACACATCCAGTATGCCAGGTTTAAGTGGAAAAGGTATATAAATTTATTGAGATTTTCTTTCGCCAGACTTTCAGTGTCTTTGATAATGGTAAAGTAATGCAACTTTTTCTCAATAAAACTTTAGAACCAACGCTTGTGGCATAGCAAAATAATCTGTTCCGCTTTCTTTGTCCAGTAAAACGATTGTGCAGCCGAGGGAAGGCAGTGATTTTGACGTAGGAATGGAAAAGAGCAAACGGGGGCCTAACAAAGCGGCAGCACTGCAGACAGTTGATGTCAAGGATCGGGTTGGCAAAGGGCAGGAGAGGAAGGGGAAGAGATGCCCTGAAACACGCTCAGAGAAGGAAAACATAACAAAGGAAAAGTCTGGTGTGGGCCCCAGCAAGCCCAAGCAGCAGCGAGGTGGGAGGAAAGCTCAGGCAAGTGTTGGAGAATTGATGGACTCACCAAAGTCTTCAAAGAAAAACAACCAAATAGGTGCGGGCAAGAAGAAAGTGGATAAATCCTGCAGACGTCGGCTTTTGCCTCAGGTGAAAGGCCAGGCTAAAATTACTGGCTTTTTCAGAACATGATTCAAGCTGCAGACATGAAATATTGATCATCATTATTATCAGCTTTTCTCAGCTCACCCTGTGGTGGAGTATAAACTACCAACAAGAGCTCTCCATGTACTTCTGTCTTGGGCTATTGTCTCCACCTCTATCCAGCTGTATCCCATCTCCTTTCGGTCAGAATCTAAATCCATCCTCCAAGTACTTTAAGGCCTTTTTTGCTTTCTCTTTCCTTGTGAATTCCATCTTGAACTTAAGGCTTGGTAGGTAATGTTTGTTTTCAGCTTTTCAGGGTGTGTCCAATCTAGTCCCATTTTTTGTTTCTGATTTTTATGTCTATTTTCTGTTGGTTTGTTCACTTCCGTAGTTGTTCATTTCATATGGTTTCAGGCAAATGAATTTTTAGTATTTTAAAAAAGGGGGCTCTTGTGGCCTAGAGGTTAAGGTGTTGGCCTCTCATTCAAAGGTCTCAGGTTCGAATCCGGGTAGCGACAGAAAAATTTTCTGCTCTAAAATTGTCTCCTTTCACTTCCTTTCATGCTCTCTAGCGATGTTCTGTCATCTGCTTTCGTCTCCACTTTCTGCCCCCACCCCTTCATCTCCTTTGCCCCCTCCTCTGGGCTCCTGACCCTTTCTGCAGCCTTTCTACTGCTAATCCTTGGCCCTTCTTACTGCTGTCTTTCAGACACACCCCTTATCTTATGGTAGGAAAGATCTACACCTAGCCTTCTCGGACAAGGGCGGAAAATCTCGGAGGTCCTGTGTGCAAGTTGCGCACGTTAAAGATCCCTTTGTGATCTAAAATTGATAAGAGATGGATTCGGCTGCCACCCGGGCAAAATTCAAAATTTCCTACCAACTGAAAATTTAATGCGTCCCGCGGGCTCATACGACCTTATCCAGTTGCGAGCGCCATAACACACTTACCAAAAAAAAAAAAAAAACTTAAAAAAAAAAAATGGTGGCTGTCTTTATTTTTGTTTGTACTGGAAATTCTACTATTCAGGATGAAATTAAATGTTTCAGACCCATGGTCCCATACATATAATAGTTTATCCTCCCCTTTATCAATATGTCTTTAGCAACAACATAACTGTTGGTTAGGCTACAATCCAGTGAATTTCAAAAATGAGAAATGGTACAAAATCTAGGCGTCCCCTTAAGTACTGCCTTTTCAGAGAGCGTGATATCTTTGTGCAGTTAGTCTGATGTGCAACACGCCTCTTCTGACCATAGTCTATATTGTCAGTGCCTGTCTCATAGAAGGCTTATGTGGAGCTTTTTTTTCCCCTAGTTGTTTAGTTAGTTTAGTAAGAGTTTTTAACAGCGCTCGTAACTGCTTAAAGTCGTATGAGCGTGCGAAGCACGAGTTGGTTGCTTTCACAACACTTCACAGCACAGCTTGGCTTTGGTCAATGATCAGATTTAACCCTATCCGTACGCCCTGGGGTCATTTTGTACCCCCGAGGTTGTATTCTTCACATTTTAGAATACTTCTAGTACGAAGATCTCTTTGAAACTTTCAGTATTTTTCAAAATATCATTTTGACAGACTACTTGGCAAAGTGTATGGATCAGATTAACGAGTAAATTTCCTCTTTGGAAAATGGTGGCACACAGAGTTTCCCTCGTCGTATTGATACGATAGTAAAACACGACGTACGGATAGGGTTAAAGGTTAAAAAAAAAATGTTCAGTAAAAATTGTCAATCTTTGAATTTTGAAAACAAACAATTTACACTTTATACTGAAATAACAGGATTTATTGATCAACAGTTAGACGTTATGCCATGTTTTGCGCGCATTGAACATACTTGCAATTTAGAATCTTTTGTGGTCCTCTTCACCTTTTGAAAATTTAATGAGGCAACCGTAGCTGGAATATGACTGAGTACGCCTTTTTGAAAGTGCTTTCCTTGTGTGGGTCTGAAGCTGTTCCCACATACATTACAGATGCCTGCTAATTAAAGGTCATAGTGTGAGCCATAGTGGCAAATATTTCTACTGGAAACTTGTACTGGTTACAAAAACTCCATTTGTTGTGTGTCCCCTGTTAGTGTTAGTTGTTTGAAACTTAATGTAAAACTGATTGATTTTTTTCTGTTTGTATGTTAAGGTGTTGAAGTTGTGAGATGTGTTGATCGTCAATGTTTTACACTCCCATTGACATTATTTTATATTTCTAGGAGGCAGGCTGCTTGAACCATGCACTTTATCATATTTAGTCAACTTCATATATTTTTCCCAACTGGGATTCGAACCCATGTCTTTGACTTGTATGGTATAGTGCCTTACCATTGTGCCATCAGTACTGATAGGCTGCATCTGTTCATGAATATATGATGTTAGTATGGGTGCTACCTTGTGGTCAGCGACTGGAAGATGTTGATGCTTATTCAGGTATTTTATGATGTTAATCAGATCAGAAATTTTTCTTTCTGCTTTGCAGTTTAAAGATGATGTTTTTAACCTTGTCATTTATCTCTTACTTTCAAAAGCGTCATATGATTGGTTTTATCACACGTAACAGATGATGGCTGCTGCAAGAAAAAATAGTGGGTAGCTTCTGTTGACCTTTTGCAATAAGTCGTGTTTTCTTGCACTGCTGTACATTAATCGGTGTTGTTTTCCTGCAAATTGTATGGCTAATGAAGTTTGCTTTATACCAGAACTGACATATGTCAGATGTGTATAGCTATGTGAAATACTTTTAGAGTGTGTTGGTTTAGATTATTTATATTTGTTTTAAGTATATGTAATGAATTTTAATTACTTTCGGTGCAATAAATGAGTTTTCTTGATCTTTTCATGATCCCCCCCCCCAAAGATTATGGCATCTGTCCATTGTCCTGCCATTGCTTTTGTACATTTGTTCTTTTAAGTGCATTATCAATAAATAATTTTGGAGGATGCCACTGGCAGGTCTAACTTCTTTACTATCTCTTTGTTCCTATCTGTCTGTCTATTACTTTTCCCCCAGCATTAAATGACCATTATTGTGTGTCCATGTGCCTCTCTTTACCCCAACAAATTTATCAATAATTGTTTGTGGAGGCAAATGGATTTCTTAATTTTTGTCATTTCGACTTGAATGTTGATACAGTGATTTAGCTTCAGACAAGTAATTTGGTACCATATAATATATTTATTGAGTGATTGAACAGGAGATAACTTATGTGGTGGAGGAAGTAAATTTTGAATTGTGATTTACTCCATCATGACCCGGTTTTTAATTTATTTGATTGAAAATTGATTTTAAATTATTGATATCTGTAGTGCGTCTTATATATAATATACATGTATTGAATAACAGCCCGTTCCTCAATAAATTGTCTGCTGGTGTTGATTTGTGCCCCCGTCTTTCCTCTAAGAATTCTATGAATAAAAACCAGTAATGCATTTTTAAACCAAAAGGTTTTGGAAGTTTGAATTTGTGTTGAGTTGTACATCATATTTTAGACCAATATTATGGAAAGGGCTGAAATTGAAGATATTAACACGGCCATAAAAAGAAGATGGTGATTATATTTAAGACATAGTTTGAGAATACTGAAGACAAGATTGCTTATCAGACATAGTACAAATGTACTGTATTGGAGACCAGCTGGAAAAAAAAGGTTGACCAACTGGAAGCTACAGAGTCACTATCATCAAGGATGAGGTGATCACCTAGGGCCTAGGTGTGCCAAGATTGGAGGAGGTGGCCAGGGACAGGCAAGTGTTTTCTTCCTTTACTTGACTGTGTAGAGGGAGAGTAAGTAATATGGAGGGAGAAGGAAGGCATTAAAATCAAAATTGGTTAAAAAAATGTATCTGCAATCTCCTTGGGCTTGAGGAAAAAGACCTTGGTATCATGTAGATGGGCTTGCTGGTAACTGGTTTTTCAAATTGAGACGAGGGAGGGGTGTGGTAATCTGCAACCAACACCAACATCCCCTTTTTGAAGTTTTTCAACACACAGAGAGAGAGAAAGAGAGCGAAATACGCACACATGGACAGATTTTCAGGTCCCGAATTTTCTATACATTACAATCATGTAGTACAGGTGCCAACAGTGGGTGCAAGTGAAGTTCCCTGAATTGTGAGACTATTGCAGTCGCCGTCGTTTTATGCTAGAACAATTCTGAAATTATGCAAACGGAGCCCCAAAATGTGAAATAATGCTATTCTGTTTAAAATTTTAACAAAGAATGGTAAAGGAAAATAATCAGAAATTATGCAAAAAAGATCAAATTTTGCTAAATTATGCGGGGTGCATAAAACCACAGGGACAGCTATGGTTACATCTTGTTGTGGAGGGTTGACTTATTATATTGAGGATGTGGCTTCTGAGACGCGCTGTTTGGGGGTACTTTAAAAATTAAGCCTAACTTGACTATTCATATAGATTTCTTATTTCTGTTTTATTTAAATCAAACGAAAATCAGCAACACCATGCATACCATGCAATATGAAAATTCGTGTTTCTGATTTGTGCATGATGGTTCGCCAAGTGCTACAACGTTTTGTTTGGTTTCTGATGTGTCCGTTACGTTCTTAAAGTTTAAAGTTAAAGTCACTGTGTAGCCATGTTGTTAAGTCCCCTGAACGGCAGGGGAAATGCCAATTTTTGGTCTAATCCCAAGTACATGTAGCCTGTGTAGGCCTACAACACTGACCGAAGCTGCTCCGTAGGCCTAGAATCTAACCCCAGCGCGGCCGTGTTCCCTGAGTGCGGCAATACTAAAAGTAAAAGCGTGGGATGGACGCGGCTGCTTATATTTTGCCACGTTATCGTCACTTACAAACAAACAAACACAAAAAGAATATTTTTATCTTTTTCTCGGGTCCCAGCGCCTCTTCTTTGCAGTTATTGTTCCCAACGGTTATAAGTTGAACTTCTGATGAGTTGATCTATTTTTCACTCCCCCAACGACATCAACTCGTCTACAATCGACTGTAGTAGGCCTACTAGTAGTAGTAGTATAGGTCTACTTAATTTAAAACAAATTATTTCTTCTGTGCTTGGATGATCATTTAGTAAGGAGACGAGCTACCTCAATTCTGTCCACTGCGAGTTGGTTCATGTTAATATTAACAGAACTTACTATGTACATGTAGAGGCCTTTGTATGGTAGTTCAAGTTGAAAGATGGATTTTAGCTCCTTTAAAATGGCAGCTTGCACTGTATGCTTCCAAGGCCGTTGAGATTGTTTCAGAAGGTTACATGTATCATGTTTGCTGGGGGAGTAATATATATAATATAGAGATTGGAAAGCGCATAGAGCCTGCTTTTGAGCAGGAATTAGCGCTATACAAATAGCCTAAAATCTACATGTGTACGTAGCCTATATATTATCATCATCAAGTTCCAGACCTGCGACAGACATCAGCGATCATGGTTAATTAAGTTTTCCATCCATTCCTTTGCTAGGATGCTCTTAAAAAACTACATTACCTTGATCTTTCCCCGTTACCCTCTATTATTACACACACATTATTATATACTTACTTTAGCATTTAACTCAGTCGAGAGTCGAACTCGAGTCTTTTGTGAGCAAAGTGAATCTCTCAACCAGTACTACACCACAGACGCCGGTGAATAATTATTAGTTTTCCCCTCGTGCCGAACAATGGAACTGAAGTTGAAGGTTGCCTTATTGTTTTCATGAGAATTTAATTTTTTTTTACTGATCTCTCCACCCTCGACATTATTATAATTATATAAATATTATGGCCTTGA
>NW_004797752.1:418165-420018 GCF_000002075.1 Aplysia californica
CACACACACACACACACACACACACACACACATACACACACACACAAACACATACACAACATACACATACACACGTGCGCGCGAACGCATACACACGCACGCACAATAACAAATATAGAATCCCGTAATTCTCACACAGAACATCAGACTTGCATCATGGCATCTCACCGTCACATCCTTCTGGTGTCTCTGGTGTTTCTATCGTCCATCTCTTTGGCTCTCACCTTTGACCCCGTGGTAAACGTGAACAAAGTCCATGATAGCGGCCTTGATCCTGGAGCCATCAACCTTCTTTTGGACTTACACAACTCTTACCGTCGAGACGAGAAACATGCTAATGACATGTTTCGACTGGTGAGTATATTGTATTGTTCAAGTCATTTTTTTTATTGTAGTTCTTTTACGGTAACACAGTCAAGACGATTAGTCGATTTTGAATGTATATAAGGCAACTTTTATCTGTGTATGCAGATGTACAGAGCCCAGTTAGAGATGAGGTGGGAAGAAGGCAGTGGCGATGGCCTGGACATACTCTCAGGAAGTCAGGCAGCTGTATAAGGAAAGTGTTGGATTTGAATCCACAGTGTAAAAGTTCTAATGGAAGACCACGTGGAACCTGGAGAAGGTCACAGAAATTGATGTACCGTACAGAGAAGTGGGAAGACATAGAATACATAGAATACCATCAAGAAACTAGCCCAAGGTAGAGAAAGGTGAAACGTGTTTGTTCGTGGCCTACACCCTGACCCAGGGTGAGAAAGGCAATGATGATGATGCACACTGTGGCTTGTACTGCCCACAACACAACGTCCATAATATTCAGCTGCTAAAATGTTGCTTGTTGCCTTCTCTCCTCAGAACATACTTGTATGCGTGAGTTACAATAATGACTTGACAGTATTATTAACGATCACAAAGACGACGCCAAAAGCAATGATAACAAAAAGGAGAACGGTATTGAGAACATCTTCAAGGGAAAATACAACAGCAGCAACAACAGCAAAATCAGCAACATAAGAACAGCAACAATTACAACCAGAACAAAAACAATGCGTACAGTAACATAATAACCATCGCAATAGCAATAACAGTTGGTGTCCTACATCCCTCCCCCAACCACCCCACCCATTCCCTCCACTCCCGCTTCCCCAAAACCTTCCCAGGAATGGTCCAAAGCTCTGGAACAGGAAGCAGCCAAATGGGTGTCCCAGTGCGACTTCCAGCACCACAGTGACCCCGAGTGGGGCGAGAATCTCTTCCGGAGCATCCACCACAGCGGTGTGGAGGACGCCATAGAGAGCGGCATGAGGGCCTGGCACCTGGAGCGGTACAACATCTACGACCGCGAGGAGGGGCTGGACTGCTGCACACGCACCAAGGATACCTGCTGCTCCTTCTCGCAGGTAGATGCAGTTGCAGAACTCGCTACCTTAGAACTGTCAAAAATAGCCCCAAACTTTTTGTTGAGTGAGTTGTGTGTGTGTGTGTGTGTGTGTGTGTGTGTGTGTGTGTGTGTGTGTGTGTGCTTGTAGCAATTGAAATAAAAAACCCAAACAAACAAAGAAACCGCAAAAAAGCACCACAAAAACCCCGAATGCTCATGACATCGAATTTATAAGAGAGTGGATGCATTTTAAATTTCTGACTTCTGACACCATCAACAGATCATTTGGGGCTCCAGTCGGTTCGTGGGCTGTGCCATCAGGAGTTGCGATGTCCTCAGAGGGAAAACAGCACAGGACGACTACACCGACGCTGTCTTCATGGCTTGTTACTACTACCCTAGGTCAGCGAGTCTATCCTCTTGTCCTTTTTATTTGTTCAATCTGTTTTGAGAGAAATATATATATATA
>NW_004797752.1:420264-427013 GCF_000002075.1 Aplysia californica
GAGAGAGAGAGAGAGGGGAGAGACAAAGAGAGAGACAGAGAGAGAGAGGGAGAGAGAAAGAGAGGAGGGGGTAGGGGGAGGAAAATGGGTTCTGAAGAAAAAAACAAGGTTCATCATGAGGCGGACTTAGAGATACAGATATCTGATAGATAGACAGGGTGACTGACACGATAACCGTTACACTATAAGCAATAATGAATAAATAATATTAAATGAATGGATGGAAAAATAAACAAATGAATAAAATAGATAAATACATAAATAAATAAATAAATTAATAGATTAATTAATTTTTTAAAAACCGGAGTGAGGGCAAATGAAAACGAAATTATATATAACGTTCAGTTGCAACGATATAAGTAACCAACGACGTACTCCACACGATGCATGACTCATTAAATGTGAACTAACCACCAAACTACATGTAGTTCATTAGTCAAAGACTCTAGATAGACGCACAGTCATATCTGTGTTGTAGCAAAACAATGACGTCACCTGTGAGTTCAAGAGCATTGTTCTCTTTTACTCTCCGCTGGGCCTCCGCCCTCATCGAATAATAACACGACATGTACTGATCGGTCATATTTTTGACGGTGAATATAGTACACCTTATCCACAAACTGGCGGTTGAAAAGACTTTTTTCGCACGAAAGGGTTTGCTTGCACAGCGGGGGGTGTCGTTCGGACCACGGACGTCCCTCGGCCTTGTGCTACAGGGAGTTTACGGTCTCTGAGTGTGTGTGTGTGTGTGGGGGGGGGGGTCTATATTTAGTAACATACGTTTCTCCAGCACTATTGGTTGTATCAGGTCTGGTTGTAGACAACCTTGCTTTATTTTTAACTTAACAAAACTGTTACAATTTTTATTGGAAATGACTCCTTCTACCAACGCAATCGTTTAACAGAGTTAATATTTGAAAAGCAAACCAGGCAGTTAGTGCTGTCGTTTTGTGCTTGTTGTATCGTCTCTTTGACGCAAGACAAGTTTTACATTCTACGACCATGGAGACCGGGGCGGAGACCCGATTTCTAAATTTAGTAACATACTTTATTCGGTTGTTTCATTGGGCGGAGATAACTTCGCCCGCTTATTTTTAGCATCGGGATCACCTTTCGCGGAAAAGACTGTGATTCAGTGTTCGTTTGAACCCGCGGGAAAATTAGTTTAAATACGAGTGCTGGTAACAACCTCTGCACAACGGCAGCAGCAACTTCAGCAAGAAGACGTCCTTTCCTGCACTATCTGAATCGTTGACTCCTCGAGAAACGACCACCTGCTTTTGCATCTTCCTTGTCTGCTATACGGATTCCAACAAACTTTGCTCACATCGTTCAGACGATATTGCAAGATTTGAGCTTTTCCAGTCTACTAATTGTAAGTATGAGAAAAGAGTGTAATAAGAAATTTATGCTCTGCACGTTGTTTCTAATAATCTGATTTGTTAGTGCACAGGGAACGTTGCTTAAACTTACATTGTTAGAACATCTGACTAACTATGAAATAGTCTACATTGATATACTTTTTATTTATTTAGCAACTAGATAAGAAAATGATAATCTGTTTGGAGCGTAGTGTTTTAAACTTTGCTGTCTTGACTATTTAAAACGACATAGACTTATATAATGGGTAAATCAGATTTGATTTATTTAAATTATATTCAAGAATAATATTTTGAAAAGCAAATTTTAATGTTACACACGTCTTAAAAACATACATAGGTCTACATAATATAAAGAAGGAATGATGATATAACTGAGCGCACTGACTCTGAAGTGTGCTAGTACCGGTTGTTGCTGATGAATATTTTGTTATTGTACCGTATATGGAACCGAAGTCATACAGAACTAAATGTATTCTTGAATACCATGGATTCAGAAATAAAGAATTAGAGAAATAAAGGGAAGGTGTGTGTGTGTGTGTATGTGTGTGTGTGTGTGTGTGTGTGTGTGTGTGTGTGTGTGTGTGTGTGTGTGTGTGAGAGAGAGAGAGAGAGAGAGAGAGAGAGAGGGGGGGGGGCAGAGATATACAGATAGACAGAAAGATAGTAGATAGATAGTCATATAGATAGAGATAAATAGATAGATAGATAGATAGATAGATAGATAGATAGATAGATAGATAGATAGATAGATAAAGAGAGAGGGGGAGAGAGGTGAAGAGAGAGAGAGAGAGAGAGAGAGAGAGAGAGAGAGAGAGAGAGAGAGAGAGAGAGAGAGAGGGGGGGGGGATATAGAGCATTTTATCAACAGCAGAACCCATTCATTTAACATGTACATGGCTCTGTTAAATGAATATTGTTACAGTGTTATAGTTATTTATACATGCAGTATTTGTCCGAAAAGAACTGAGGCTCATCGAATGTTGCGATACGAAAAAAGCCTAGAACAAATAAATGTAACATATGCGATGATTCATTTAGAGAACATTACACAAATCTCCTCTTTTCTCTCAGCAGAGTTCGCCATGACCAACACACAGTACATCTACTCTGACAACCCAGAGCCCGTCGTCATTGACAACGGCTCGGGCATGTGTAAAGCTGGGTTTGCTGGCGATGACGCGCCAAGATGTGTGTTCTCTGCCGTCACTGGACGTCCCAAGTACCAGAAGGTCATACCTGGGATGGGCCACAAGGACTGTTACATCGGAGACGAGGCCCAGGCCAAGAGAGGAATCCTGAGTATGCGTTACCCTGTAGAACACGGGATTGTCACCAACTGGGACGATATGGAGCAGATCTGGCACCACACTTTCTACAACGAGCTGCGGGTGGCGCCTGAAGAAAGCCCCGTGCTCCTCACAGAAGCCCCACTTAACCCGAAAGCCAACAGAGAGAAGATGACCCAGATTATGTTCGAGACCTTCAACGTCCCCGCGTTTTATGTAGGAATCCAGGCTGTGCTGTCTCTGTACGCTTCTGGTCGCACCACTGGTATGGTGATGGATTCAGGGGACGGCGTGACGCATTTTGTGCCCATTTACGAGGGCTACGCTCTCCCGCACGCCATCAAGAGAGTGGATCTGGCTGGGAGAGATCTTACAGAATACTTGGGCCGAATTCTCAGCGAGAGAGGCTATAGCTATACCTCCTCGTCCGAGAAGGAGATCATCAGAGACATGAAAGAGAAACTCTGTTACGTGGCTTTGGATTTCGAGCAGGAAATGAGCGCGGCTGCGAAATCGTCTAGCGTGGAAAAGTCATACGAGCTTCCCGATGGTGGAGTTGTTACTGTCGGCAACGAACGTTTCCGTTGTCCTGAAGTTCTCTTCCAGCCGTCTGTCACTGGTCGCGAATCTGCAGGCGTTCACGAGCTGTTGTATAACTCGGTCCAGTCTTGTGATATCGACATCCGCAAAGATTTGCTCCACAATACAGTTCTGTCAGGGGGATCAACCATGTATCCGGGGTTTGCGGACAGGATGCAGAAAGAATTAACGGACTTAGTTCCCCCGTCGAACAAGGTGAAAGTCATTGCCTCTCCAGAGCGGAAGTACTCTGTGTGGATCGGCGGATCTATCTTGGCGTCCTTGTCTACCTTCCAGCAGATGTGGATCTCCAAAGAAGAGTACGACGAGTGTGGCCCTTCCATTGTCCATCGAAAGTGTTTTTGAGAACTGGATGGTCAGAAAATGAATTATATATACAGAAACTTTAAATGATATTCCAGCAGAACAAAAGAGCCTTATCTGTTGCATCATTTCTCCAAACTGCACACATACCCATCAGAGTAGGAGAAAGGCGTTTTAACGGAGTGCTCTTATATATACACTGTACACGATACAACAGCTGTCATGACAAACTGCTGATCCCCCCCCCCCCCCCCCCATATCGAGACAGGAAAAGGAAGAAACTTTTAAAACAACTAATTAAGTTGGTGAGTCTCTTTAAAGAATAAGCCTCAAACAACATACATTTTATACTTGAACCCCCCCCCTCCCGCCCGCCCGAAAACTTTAAACACGTAAGAGATCAAATTATTTTAATAAGTCGCCCTAGCTTGATAAACAGAGGACCATGCTTTCCCTCTACCTCAGCGCGCTGGTTCTGACTGCAGTCTTAGGTCCATAACGTCTGCTTCACCTGGTCACAACTTTATTGTTACTCTGGAGCTGTTCATCCTTCTCGTCTTGAGAGGTCGGCTGTTGCTTTGACGATTTGCGTCAAAGTGTTTTGAATTTGCAAGAAAGAACATTATCCTTGATTGACTGTTGTTTGAAAGCAGTTTTCCCTGTGATGAGAGTGAACGATGTGTTCGGGACGAGTGAGAGGTTGATATTGTGTGAATCTAATTTAAAATGTCTTTATTTTTAAATTTATGAATCACATTATTATTTCATATGCATGTAATATTATTTTTCTCAAATATATTGATATTTGAAAACGACACATTTGTTCCCCACAGATGCCAGTATTCATCATTTTCAATTACCGTATCACGTGTTTGCTACGAGACTGTTATTTATTTCTGTCAATAATTGTTATATATGTACTATACTCATACATTTTTTACATTGTCAATTTTTTGCCCATAGCATTTTGTTTTTGTTAAAGAAAAACGGTGACAATAAACATTGTTGTTTGTAACTACTAGATCTTTGCCTTTCATGCTACATGTCATTGTATATTCCGTTGTGCATGTGTACATGTATTCTTTTATTCTTTTTCCCAATCTCTACGATTGTATTTCTCAACCTTTCTTAGTGACTCACTTGAGGCATTTCAACATTAATTCAAATAAACAGCTTCAGTTTCTAATGCTCAGATCATTCATACCTGGGAACACTCAGAAAAGTTGAGAAGTAACGTTAAAAAACTAGAGCCAGGAACGCATGCTGGTCTCGTATATCAGGTAACAAACATACCACTGAGATTCAAGAATGAGGCCCTACAAGACGTTGAAAAATGTACAACCGGGCTTTTCTGTACTAAAACAGTCCAGAACTATGTATGATTGTAAACGTTTTACGCCACACTCGACACAATTAGGGTTGTTCAAGAGGTAGGCTGCTTCGATTATGTAGGTGGGTGGTTGGTGGGTGCTCTGGTGTGGTTTGCTCCTTCTTTCCTATCAAACATCTATCGTCCTTATCTCTCCTCCTTTTTTTTGTATGTTACTCTCTTGTAACATATCTATTCTTCGGCACTGAAATGACCTTATTGTGTTGCAAGTGCTGTAAAACTTTTACTAAAACAAAAAAACTAAGATTATGTAATGCTTGTCAACCCCAGCCCGCGCTTAACGTGACACAGTAACCTACTACATTACGGAGACACATGACGTACTCGATGACACTGAATGTCCCCACTCAAGAATCGAGCTCACGTCTTCTACATGCGTAGCACTAGCCTAGAAAAAGGAACCGTTCACAAATGACGTCAGCTCAAAAGGGGGAAGGTCGGGGGTGGGGTGTCAGTTAAAAGTTGACAAAAGTTGACGTGGGGGGGGGGGGGGGTCCTTTCAAAATTTACGTCAACCATGATGCTCTAAAAGGTTGGGGTAAAAAGAGAAAAAAAAAAAAGAAAGGTAGAAAAAATATTATAGACCACAATCTTGGCCTAAAATTAACACAGTTAAATTGGACCATACTATTTTTTTGCTTTGTTTATTTTCCAAGCTGTGATAATCAATCTATTTGTTTTGATTACTTTGATTGGTTAAAATTGATAATAAATAATTTGACAGTTCATGTATTTTTCTTTGTAGTATTCTTTTGCCAAATTTTAGCTGACGTCATTTGTAAACGGTCCTTAATGTACATGTAAACCAATGTTTCCTGGCACAAACTCTTTTTCACAGTAGCTTCTTTCTATCTAACTGATCTCGTTCGATTCCCAAGATGATAATTTTGTTTTTTACATTGAATTTGTCTTTTCTATATTATTAGGATGTTGTATCCCACTCACCCTGGGTTGACCCCGACAGACAGGGTCAACACAGACCGCGCCCTGAACGATCTTCTAGAGAGGGAAAGTTTGTTTATAAATGTAGGCCTACCTAAATTATATGTAATTGTGTATACGTACATCATCTGTACACTGGAGTGCCCTTGAAGGGCCCTGACTCACAGGAGCAATGCAGCGCGTTTCCGTAATTACTGAAATTGTGACAGGTCACATTGGTAGCCAGTGGTTATGCTACTGAACCCGTTATCGTGAGATTGCTGGTACGGGGGTTTCAAGACTCTGCTCGGCCCGACGTTGTGTCCTTGGGAAAAGCACTTTACACGAACTTCCCACTTGACTCCGTCCATTCGGAGATGGACGTTTAACTCGGAGGTCCCGCTTCGTAAAGAACATAATAGTGTTGATAGGGGCGTTAAACCGGTACTATTTCATAGTTTAAAAAAATTGTGTCGAGGGTTGAGTAAAACATTTTGATATCTAACCGACGTTCTCACGTCTCTCTTTGTTTGGTGTGTCGCCAGGGGCAACGTGTTGACCCAGCAGCCTTACCAACAGGGCGGGGGCCGCTGCTCCAACTGTACGGAGGCCGCGCCCGACTGTGACAGGGGCCTGTGTTATTACGGTCAGTACTGGGGGCTTGGTGATGATGATGATGATGATGATGATGATAATGGTGATGATGATGATGATGATGATGAGGATGATGACGACAACAACGCAACGACGACGACGATGCTGCTGCTGCTGCTGCTGCTGCTGATAATGATGATGATGATGATGATGATGATGATGATGATGATGATGATGATGATGATGATGATGATGATAATAAAAACAACAACA
>NW_004797752.1:428682-460693 GCF_000002075.1 Aplysia californica
CCCCCCCACAATGTCAGCTGCAAGTACGAGTATTCCTCCACACACGAGTCAACATGAAATCATTGTCAAGGGAAGTAAGCTCGAGAACTGACAAAGAGGAACAACATATTGAGTTACTTCCCGTAGACAACAAATCGCTTGAAGAGAAGAACCTGCTGCCCGCCCAGTTTTCTTTCCTATCTTTCTTTCTTTCTTTTACACATACCCGCCCATTGACTTCTGCCCCCTCTTTACTTTTCAGTGCCGTATTGGGATTCGTAGCTCGGTTGTCTGATTTGCAGTAAAACGTTTATGAAAATAGCCTGCAGTAGCCTAGATCTATAGCTTTTGTACCAAAAGGCTTTTGGAAAGTTAGGTTCGAGCCTCGGCTCGGTCCTACGTTTTGTCCTTGGGAAACGCACTTTACACGAATTTCCCATTTGGCTCGGTCCTTTAAATTTGAAGATGGACGTTAAACTCGCAGGTCCCGCCTCTCAATAATAAATAATCTAATAGTGTTGATAGGGGCGTTAAACATACCATTTCACCATTTTTCACTTTAAGAGAGACTAAAAACAAGACAAAGATCTAGAACCAGAACACTTTGGGGAATGTAACGTGGCCAGGCACGCATTTGTGTCCTGGGGGACGGATGGGGAGACATTATTAACTGTTGGTGAACTAATAGTAATAATAATGATACCAGATAGCATTTGTATAACGCAAATTCCCGCTCAACTGAATGCTCTATGCGCTTTACAATCTATACTACCCAAGCAGACCTGACAGTGTTCTGAAAAAATCTCAACGTTCTGGAAAGCAAACAGGGTTAACTGTCATTTTATAGGCGCTAAAACACTAACATACTGGCAAGATCTTTTGCTGTCTATGGCTGAGTACCCATTCCTACCTGTGTGAAGTGAGGAGCATTTGTGTGAAGTATCTTTTCCAAGGACACAACGCTGGGGCTGAGGCTCGAACTCCCAAACCCGCAGTCTTACGATTACGAGTCCGCTCCTCGTCTACTCACTAGATTTCTAACGCCGCGTTGATGTAAAGGTTTGGGAGTTAGGGTGGGGGGATTGGGGGGAGGGGGGATGGGGTAATGGTGCACACAGAGATGTGTTTTGTATTTTCCTTTGCACCGAGGTGTCATCATCACAGTTGTCGTTGGTGTTGCTGTTAGGAGTGGAGGGAAGGAAGGGTTGGATGTAATGATGCTTTTACTGCTGCTGCTGCTGCTGCTGCTGATGCTGATGCTGAGGCTGATGCTGATGATGGAGCATTATTTCGAATACACTAGTATGCTTGGAATATTTTCAAATCTCCATTGTATATTTCCTATCGTACATTAATGATTATTACAATCTGTAACAAGAATAATGTCAAGTTCAGTACTTGTTGTTCTTGTAAAATTAAAATGACAAGAGTGTAACAAAAAGGTTCAGTTGTGTCCATTTCATTGGCATCTGTAGTGCAGCGATAGGCACTTTGCAGCGGCTGCAAAATCAAAACAAAAACAAAAACAAAAAAACCCCAACCAACCAACCAAACAAACAAAAAGAAAAAAAACAACCCACCAACAACAAGCAACCCAGGTTTCGACTCCTACGTCGAATGAATTTTTATTGAGTATCTCTCTTTTCCTGATTGGACGATGTATCCATCTCAGTACGGGTTGACCCTGACAAGCACAGTCGAAGCCTGCCTTCTAAATCATCTTAATAATAATAACATTGTGTCGATAGGAGCATAAAACACCAATACCCCCCCTCCCCCTTTCCACACACACACACACAAAACAAACAAATGACTAACACACAAAAAAAACCCTCACGAAAATCAAACAACAAAAACAAAAAACAAAAATAAAGAAAAGAAAAGAAATCAAAAGATTAAATAAAGATAAATGTCGATTTTGACAAAAGGGTCGTAGTCATAGCGTGCCCCCATAGATGTACACTATAGTCACTAGATACCGTACGCCCCTCTCTCGCTTTGCTGCGCGATGGCCACATTTGACAGCAGCGTCCGCCATGTTTCGATGGGCGAGTTGTGTGAAGGAATTCAAGCTAAAGCAATGGGCCAGGCATGTTTTCTCTCCCTCATACGCGATAGGCGATCGGCTTGGTCCTTGTTAACTTTTTTTTTTACGTGGGCGCCGTGGCGTACTATCTAGGTTACTAAATAGCAATAATACAGCGTTCTTTTTACTACTAGATCTACAAATAAATGTATTATTAAATAGATAGAGATAGAGATATAGGCTTAAAAATGGAACCCCCCAAAAAACCTTTATTTCTTCATCAGCGCTATATCTACGAAGTGGTTTATTTCTTATTGACTGAATCAAAGCGTAGATCTATAGGGCCTATCGAACTTATAAAAAGAAGTATGAATTAACAGGTGATATCATGGGAACCTCCCATTCACCCCACCTTTTCTCTCCTCCTGGACTCACTAAAGATAAAAAAGGGAACTTAAAGTTGTTTTGTATTTGTAGCCTGGACAATTGTTTGTCTACACAGTGTAGTGATAAGTGATATTATGATGTGCATGTCTATAGCAAGCTCAGCACCAAACGCACTCTGGCTATGGTTTCCTTTGTCACCAATAAACTTGACCATCAATGATTTATTTATAGAGGCACCAGCCATCCATGTCCAGGTGCTGTTTTAGCCTTCACCAATAAACTTAGATATCTATCCTATACACTACTTCATACATTTTAGACACAAGCCTATCTTTGGCTACTCCCATCCATCATTTTCCCATAAAAATAATTATGATTGATGATGCTGTTATATTACTATGTTATATATATATATAAATATATATATATAATATAAATATAATATATATAGATCTATAATATATCTTAAGTCAGTGAGTTAAGTGAGTGAAATGAGTACCTCGGATTAGTAGATCTAGCTTGGATTTTGTGATGTTTAAGAAAGTAATTAAACACAAAGACGAGGCAAAATTGCGGTGGTTACATCTAATATCAATTAACTGAAAGGTAGGCACTGATCAGACCAGACTCTTAATCTCTTCGAATATTTTCTTCAAAACAGAGATCTGGGTCTAGATCTAGATCTAATCTGTCAAAATTCTTATCAATCTTATTCTTACCAATGAAATGAAAGAGGGGCTCCTTTGGAGGCTCTGTTAGTACACTAATAAATGCAGCAGTGTTGCACCATCCTTTCTGGTCTCGTTTTATTGTAAAGAAAGTCTCTAAGGCTGCAATAATAATAATAATAATAATAACAATAATAATAACAACAATAATAATAACAACAACAACAATAATAATAACAACAATAATACTACTAATAATAATGCAGATCATTACAATAATAACAACAACAACAACAACAATAATAATAATAATAACAATAATAATAACAATAATAATAATAATAATAATAATAATAATAATAATAATAACAATAATAATAATAACAATAATAATAACAACAACAACAACAATAATAATAATAACAATATAATAATAATGCAGATCTATGTGCTTTACATAAATGCATGTATGAGCAATATTCACACACACACACACACACACACACACACACACACACACACACACACACACACACACACACACACACACACACACACACACACTCACACGCACACATCACACGCATACGCTTACACATCGTACAAACATGATCTAGATCTAGAGATCTAGATATCTACATCTAGATCTCGACGTCTAGATCTATGGGGATTTGGCTTTTCTTTGGGTTACATAAACGAGTTTCAGTATTATTTTCATTAAGCTGGAGCGTATTATCAATCATCCAGTTCTTGACATCATCAATGCACATACCCATGGTGGCAGGGGAGGTTTTAACATCTAGATCTAGTGGTGGAACAGATTTATACAACTGTTTATTATCTGCGTACATGTGATAATTCATACTCAACTGTGCTTTCTAGTCACAGCTCCAAGCGGCTGTGTATAACGTATACTCGATTGGACCCAATAAGACGTTAATCCAGAAAGGGACTAGATCTAGAGGTTTCATATGCTTGCACTTTTAAGAGAATCGCTTTGGATTAAAACATAACGTTAGAATCAAATAAAACACGTAAGAGCAGAGACACGCCCACTCACATGTAAACAAAAGTTTTCGCCCACTGAAAAATGGCCGCCTACAAACTCAAACGTTTCCGTGTCACGTGACCTCGTACGGACTCTAGCTAGTATGAAAGGAGATAACTCTATGCGTGCCCCTAAGATAATATATTGACTGAATTACTCCCCTTACAACATCAGGCGATTTCAGGTGTTGCAGTGTTTGTGTGTGTGTGTGTGTGTGTGTGTGTGTGTGTGTGTGTGTGTGTGTGTGTGTGTGTGTGTGTGTGTGTGTGTGTGTGTGTGTGTGTGTGTGTGTTTGTTGCACAGTAGCTCGAAATTAATAGCTAGTGCCGGATCTAAAAGAAATTTTTTTTGGGGTAATTATTCTTTACGTTGCTCCCAACTGCATAAGGTCACATGAGCGCGCGGAACACATGAAACATTTTCAGTTGGTAGGAAATTTTGCTTTTTGCCCGGATAGCGGCCTAAACCTACTCTTATTGATTTTTGGACCACCAAGGGATATTTCACATGCGCAACTTGCACACTAGGCATAGGCATAGATCTTATCTACCATAAGATCAGGGGTGAAGCTGAAAGACAGCAGTAAGAAGGAGGCAAGGAGTAGCAGTAGAAAGGCTGCAGAAAAAAAAATCAGGATCTCAGCGGAGGGGACAAAGGAGGTGAGGGGTGGGGGCAGAAAGTGGAGACGAAAGCAGACGACAGAACATTGTTAGATAGCAGGAAAAGAGGTGAAAGGAGAACATTCTAGAGAAGAACATTTTCCGTCGATGTCCAGATTCGAACCCGAGACCTATTGAATGAGAGACTAACACCGTAACCCCTGTACTACGAGATCCTCCACTCATTGGCGTTCTTCATTCGTCAATCACATCATTTTCTAAAAAATAAACCTAATAATTTTTATAATTGTCCTCATCTTTTTTCGTCACCCGTCTGTTCTAGCTCTCTTGTTTTAGCAAGAGTTTTAAGGCACTTGCAACACAGTAAGGTCATATACGTGCCGAAGATTAAGATAAGATAAAATAAGATAAGATAAGATACATCTTTATTGTCCAGATCCTGGCACATTGGTTTGGTGTTCCACCACGAGTACACGCACACACACGCACACACATGCACACACACATATACACACACACACACACACATACACACACACACACACAAACACACACACACGTGCACGCACTTGCACACACAAGTGTAAGCTTACAATCACATACATAATATAAATGAGCAGCAATATAAACGATAATAATCGTAAGCTAGATACACACTCAATGTTATTTTGATACATGCTCTAAGGTCGTAAGTACACTAAACAAGATGGTTAAGATGGAAGCATTTTGATAGATGATGGTAAAAATGACCTTCTGCATCTTTCTTTGCTACAGATCAGAAGCATGGGTCTTTTACTTCTGACTGATGTTTTTATTTGAGGGAACAAGGGATGTTTGTTGTCTAAAAAGATGGAATTCATTTTCTTAATGCAAGCTGTTATGTACAATTCATCCAAGTACGGGAATGAAGATGTTGAAATTTTACATGCTTTCCGTATTAGTCGATTTAATTTTTCTTTATCTTGTTGTCTTGTGTTCCCGGCCCATGCTGTTATACAAAACTTGATAATACTTTCTATGGTTGAATGGTAGAACATGGACATCAATGTTTTATCAACTTTAAAATACTTTAGCTTTCTAAGAAAAAATAGTCTTTTGTTCACTTTTTTTATGCAGGAGAGAAGTGTGGACACGCCAGTTGAGTTTGTTGTCTATTGTAACAGGTGTTACAAGAGAGTAACAAACACAAAAAAGGAGGAAGGGGGAGATAAAGACGATAGATGTTTGACAGGAAAGAAGAAGCAAACCACACCAGAGCACCCGCCAACCACCTACTCAAGTTTTCTAAATAACTCGTAGTCTTCTTCTTTGCGTATCCTCGATCGACCTCAGGGGTAGTCCACTGACGGTTCTTCAACCTGATATGGGTTCGATTCCTACGTTTGTGGGTTATTTTTTATCGAGTATCTGCGTCTGTCTGCTGGGATGTTGTATCCCTCTCAGCCCGCGTTGTCCCTGACAGGCGAAGTAACCCGCCTCCTAAATCGTCAAATTGTGCCGAGAAGTGCGTAATACAGCTATAAATGCAAATAGATGGTCAGTTCAATCAGAGACTGTGCACGCACGTGCACGCGCGTGTGTTTGTGTGTGAGTGTGCGTGTGTGTGTATATGTATGTGTGTATGTATATGTGTGTGTTTGTGCGTGTGCGTGTGTGCGCGCGCGAGTGCGCGCGTGTGTGTGTGTGTGTGTGTGTGTTTGTGTGACACTGTGTCTGGGGCTGTATTCCCCACAGTGTCGGATGTATCACCTTCTACTAATGAGCTCGCTCTTAGTTTGGCTTCTCATTCTTTGTTTTCATTGTCGTCCCAGTGAAGAACATCATGGTTAGAACACATTGCCAGCTCGCATACCAAAAAAGTTGAAGTCCCTCTCAAGAAGAACTTATTATAGGCACATAAAGGCAAAGAAGAGACACAGCAAGAATTTAATAAATCATCGGTGTGGTTTCTTCTTCTTTCCTATCAAACACCTACCGTCCTTATCTTTCCTTTTTTATGTTTGTTACTCTCTTGTAATACGGTACCTCTAATATTCTGGCGCTCATGCGACCTTATGCAGTTGCGAGCGCCGTAATACCTCGACTACAACTAAACTAAACTAAAAAACCAACGGTTCGCCCCCCATCTGTTCAAGTTCTCTAAATCATAGGTCTTAGTCTTAGGGGTTGGTGACTGCTGGTTCTTAAAACTGGAGTGCAACTGATTTTTACATATACTATCGTTTTTTCGACTTCGTAGCGCCCTTTGCCATAATCAGGCAGTCACACTTCGATTTCGAAGGGACACGATATATTATTCTTATACTGTGATCTTTCTCCGTTACATCTTTTCGAGGTGAGGTTCGGACTGTACATGAGTAAACTATTTACCGCCCCATCCTCACACCAAAAAGATATGTGACGGGGAAAGATGTGCGACCAGGGGAAAGAAAAAATAAGGTCGATTTTCAGAAAAAAACAATGTGGCGTACGGGTTTCTTGAGCTGAACCGTCGAAATATCACTTCGAGAACTAGAACAGACGGGTCACGGGGAATGACCAGTATATTATGTGATGTTGATAGATCACAGAGCACCTGAATGGCCAATCATGACTGACGGTTTCTGTTTTGGGACCCGGCACTTGAGGAAGAAGAAAAAAAAAAAAAAAAGAAGAAGAAGAAGAAGAAGAAGAAGAAGAAGAAGGAGAAGGAGAAGGAGAATGAGGAGGAGGAGGAGGAGGAGGAGGAGGAGGAGGAGGAGGAGAAGGAGAAGGAGAAGGAGGAGAAGGAGAAGGAGGAGGAGGAGGAGAAGGAGGAGGAGGAGGAGGAAGAAGAGGAGGAGAATAATAATAACAATAATAATAATAATAAGGAGGAGGAGGAGGAGGAGGAGGAGGAAGGAGGAGGAGGTGAAGAAGAAGAAGAAGAAGAAGAAGAAGAAGAAGAAGAAGAAGAAGAAGAAGAAGAAGAAGAAGAAGAAGAAGAAGAAAAAGAAGAAGAAGAAGAAGAAGAAGAAGAAGAAGAAGAAGAAGAAGAAGAAGAAGAAGAAGAAGAAGAAGAAGAAGAAGAAGAAGAAGAAGAAGAAGAAGAAGAAGAAGAAGAAGAAGAAGAAGAAAAAGAAGAAAAAGAAGAAGACAAAGAAGAAGACAGAGAAGAAAAAGAAGAAGAAGAAGAAGAGAACGAGGAAAAGGACGAGGACAACATAGGAAAGAAGGAGCAAACCACACCAGAGCACCCACCAACCTACCACTATGAGCACTACCGGTACAAACAATATAAACAACAAGAAGAGATTTTTTCTTTTTATCATGAAATATGTTTATTACTGAAATGAGTCTTCCAATCAGAAGAGAGTTTGACACTTACACTACGCACAATTCAAGACCTGCATGCGCATCTCCTGCGTAGCAAATAGGTCAGCTCCACCAGACACACAGACAAATACACAAACACGCACACACAAACATGCGCAGCACGCACCCTCACACTCTTCTTCAAACTGTCAGTACAAACTCAAAAACTTCTCCTGCCCGATGACAGACACGGTGGTGTTTCGAGAACGATGGTGTATACAGTAAATATGACCAAAATAATCATCAAATGTGACGTAAATGATAACAAAGAAAGAAAGGGTGGGGTGGGAAAGGGGACGGGGGCGGCGTGGGGAGGGAGAAGAATGAATTTAGTGTAAATTTAACAGAAAAAAAAAAGTTTTGCTTCTTTGCTGTTACAACAACTGCATTCTACTTGCCAATACCATCTTGATTTTTAACTCGACAAGCAGAAGCCTAAGATGAAAAAATGAACACAAATCAATGAAACAGCAAGCACAAAAAGTGAAATGAGCATAGAGATAATGAATGGTAATATTATAATATATATTTACATCTTTTGAAAAAATCAGTTTGATTTATTTTTGTAGATGAAATGGGGATGAGTGACTTGTCTTGGAAACCCCCAAAACTCTACACCAACACAAAAAAAAGTGCTAAAACTTGACCCATAACCTTTGGGATAAATACAATTAAAAGAAATCTTAAACTTATTCTTGGATCCGAATGCCTTACATCTGTAAAGGCGAATTGCGGACAACAGAACTTCAAAATACCAAAAAACACTACAGGAATAAATCAGTACTTTTGACCCATACTTTTTGGGCTTTACAAAACTAAAAGCTTTAATCCAAGTTTGAATCAGAACCAACAGAAAAAGATATAAAACAAATTAATGGCCAGCAGCTAAAAGACTTCAAGAACTTTGTTCCTTAGCACAGTAAATTGTAGAGTGGTTTGTGTTCCAAGCTGAATATTGACGATGTTCTAATATGTCATTTCATGATGTGATCGCCAAAGTTAATCTTTTTAAAACTTTCACATTGTCATTGTGATCTAAGTACCTTTCCCAGGTACAACCAATAAGCAGCTCTCCAACAGCAGAAGATGTCCCCCACATTCTCATTCTGTGCCTTCCTTTATTTCTCATCTCGCCTTCACCACAATTCGTCTCTGCTCCACTATTCTGCTTATTTGTTCCATTGTACCCAATGAGCAATACTGCATTAGATAAAATATCCCCTGACAGCAATCTGATAAGAAAATCCCCTCCTCATTGGTCTGTGACCCATTAGACACAACAATCCTTGCTTGCACTGTTAATTAAGTGAATGAGTGGAGATGACAGCGTAGAAAAGGCAGGAAGGGACACAACCAGGGTGTACCAGAGCTCACAATGGCATGCATAAAGTAGCCCAGACACGCATTGCTATCTACTAGCCATATTCACACACGTCTTTATTTTACACATAAATATATTTGAAAAATTATCTTTTTCCCAGAGACATGCGTTGTTCATTAACATTTCCTTTTTACATTATACATTAGACTCAGAGCCAACAAGTTCAAGCTTGGTTTTTTTTTCTAGACTTCACTTTTTTCTAGTTTCTCTTTCTTGTATTTGTATTCAGACTCTGCACTGTCTTCTTTTCATCTAAGTTACATATTTTTGCTGTAGAGACATCCCCTACCCTGCCCCATTCTTCCTGGTCAAGAAACAAACTGGGCGTTTCTCCACATCTTTTTACCAACATTTTGACACAAGACCCTTTCCAGAGATGACACCTGATGAGTAACTGGATCAAATGGAGTGGAAAAAGACACGTCATCAGAAAAAAAAATCTGATCAGTTTTTGTCTATGAACGATTTTAATGCTCTCAAATCTTAATGCATTGGTCTCCTGAATCAATAAAGGTGAAATACTGGGACGCTGGGCAATGGAAATATACGACAAATAGGCTGACTACAGGCAGGAACCATTAAAGATATGGACCATGAGCAAAATGTTCATAATTTTTCAGTGTGAAATGAATACAACACACACCATAACTACACAGATGATGAGAGAGCCAGAGAGAGGAAGAGAGAGACTGACAATTTTGATACATCATGATGTAGGAAGATGGATTAAACCACTCACACTAGCAGCTCCTCTGCCTCCTGTACTGACCCTTGCAAGTCAATGTGAAAGATGATTATTGTAGAAAAAACCCCAGAAACAAATCAAAGATAAATATACACTGACATTTTGAAGTACAACATCCAAAACATTGCATTGTACAGTCACATGGCAAAAACTCCAGGGTACAAGACCTGTTGTAATGGTGAAGGTGATGATGACAGTGACACCTGGTGCACACACACACACACACACACACATACACACACAGCATACACACACACATGCACACACACAAACACTCACACACACACATAGAGAAATTGATGCACTCATACACATCCAGTAATGCCTAGAAACAACACTGATTTTGAAAACATTTCAATCAGAGAAACCAACAATATATTCCTAATGTGCTTGTATTTTTCCAAAGTTAACTTAAAGTTCTGTGAATAGAACACAGGTTTCTGGCCGTTTACTTTGTTTTCTAGACTACACACTTGTAGCGTTCAATATTATTAGTTGTAAAGAAACTGCCCCTTACATCAATTACCTCATGATGAGAAAAAAAAGTACCGGTTTCTGCTCGTGCCCAGCCAAAAGTCTGAGATCTTTATCTAATCCGGTGTATCTATTCCCTGTCTCCTTTCACATATACTCATAACTGGTGAGACAAAAGGTACCCATGCATTATAACTATATACATGAACAAACTCACAAGAGCAGAGCTTGACACCAACCCCACAGTCACCATAAACATGTAAAAAAATCAGTTGGTTGTCTCCACATGCCACATCCAAGGATAATATTCCAAATACACTTTTTCTTATTTTCTTATGAAACTTAGATTGTACAATTCTAGAAATCTAGACATGCTATGTCCCTAGTATACAATTTCAAAATCTTTGAAGGTAAATGAAGAAAAACTGCAAGATCATGTACTTCGAACTTGCAAGCTATACAAGAACAGACAAGACTGACATTCTCACTGTATACTCCAGAAAATTGGAAAATAGATAATTAACATTAAGCGAAAATCTTCATTGGTACAGAACACTGAGAAGACAGAAGAACCACACAGACGCAGCATGGTACTGGCAGTCATGAAGTGCTCAAGTTCCATTGTTCTGGACAATTGTGACGATGAAAGGGACAAATAACTTCAGGACGCCACTTGTCAGAACAATGTGGCAATACGTGCCCAGAGTTAGCATCTATAGTCCAAGACATCATGACTGTTGAAAAGAGCTTCCTCAAAGTAATTGCTGACTACAGCTGTTTTAAGATTATATGTAACTTAGAAAAACACACACACAACTAGACACATCTCCAGTAGTGGCACAGTATGAAATTCAATCCTAGACTTAAAATTACGGAGAGAACCTTGAGATTCTTGGAACGATGATTGAACAGGTGTGTATACAATGTATATTTTCTAAATCAAAGCAAACTTTCCTGACTTAATAATAAAAGATTTTTTAAATGCACACTTTCTCTGAACTTGAAATGACAAGTTCCGTTCTCAGATCAGACATTAAAAATCCTAGGTCTGTAGTCAAGTACTTTTCTACCACTTGAGCAGTTGTGTACAAAGATAAAAATAAGTATGACAAGCACTACATTCTAGAAAAATCAAAGCAACCAGAACCAACAAAGTCACAGAGACCTGTCCTGGGAGTCAGAATGGATTACAAAGTCTAGCATGCTACAATCACCATGCCGTAGAATGTCTACAGTAATAACTTTTACATGAGCTGTAATTTCTGCAGAGTTTACATCCTTTTCAACACTATGAAGGTTATCATCAAGACAGGACCTCCGAACCAACGTCTACTTTGACAGGACTGGTGGGAGAAGAGCAAGACATTCCCCAAAACCAATGGGGAATAAAAAAAGGATTTAAACCTTCATTAATTACAATAACATCTTTTACCGTTTAGCTTGACAGAACCAGTAGCCACAGGGACCTGTTTTGGGGTTTTGGGGGTCAAAAAGGATTATGATGTTTGGTATCTGACTTTCTGCTTCAGTAATACGTTTGAAATATGTACTTCCTCCTGTTGTGCTAAATTTAGGCCAGTGGGATGTAAACTCATTCTATTTGATGCTACTTTTTTATTTCTGAACCTGCAAAGTCAAGTGAAGTCAAAGCCTTTTAGAAACAAAAGTTGAAATGAAGCACCCACCCGTTTGTCTTCAAAAGGCACTTGCAAAACTTAACTAATACTATTTAAATACACAGCAATATTTACCCAAAATTTTGATCTTTTGAATCCGCATCATGTTCTTTCTCGAGGAAAAATTGGTAACGAGAAAATAACCCGCACTAGCAAAGACAGCTTCAAAACTGTGTATGGAAAAGGACTGCTGCTGCTTAAAGCCTCCAACAGTCAGCGTAGCCACCTCCTCAGTCCACCTGACTTGACTAAGTGTACAACGATGGGGCACAAGAGTTTTGATGTAGTCATGACAGAAAACAAAAACAAAAACAAAACATGTTCCCACAATTTACTTAACAAAAACGCATTCTTTAGGTAAAGTAAATGAATAAGTTTCTCTTCAATACTGTAATGTACCGTTGTCTATGTATAAATGGGACATGAATATTATAATATGAAACAACAAACACTCACCACTTTATTCCACACTTTTCTCAAACTTTCTCATACCGTTTATCTGCAGTCACGTTCCCCTCTGTGCTATGACAAACATGAAATATTGAAGCTTGATGACATGTGGTATTGTAGGTATAAATTACTCCATCATATAATAGTTTGCTACGTCGCAATACAGAAAAAAAGAAGAGCAACAACAAAAAGACTTGAAATGTAACAGTTTAAAGCTCATAGAAAAACAAGAGCGGGTAAACTTGTATGGACATTATCATTTCTCCTGTGTTGTGTTTTTCTTTTCCCTTGTGAATGTTTTTCTCTGAGCAGATTGACGGCTCTCAAACGTTTATTACTGAGAACACTTAAAGTGTCTCCACTTGGATATAAAAGAGGAAATTAGTGATGCCAGTATTGTGGGAAGCCTAGAGTAGTACGGTACTTTGCACTTGTATGGGATGTTTCAAATGTTTATAAATAAGATCATGATGAAAAATGTAGGTAATACCGAGATATAGATAAATGATGGAAGATGGACAGATAAAAATAAAACAGACTAACATGCGCACCCATTCTGATAAACTGTGACCATTGCAAAGTGCAAAATGTCTAAGTCAGCCTAGGCTGCTTTGCGTCCGTGACACCATAGGTGGCTCCAGGGTGCTCGTTCATGATTCTGTCCTCCCATCTGGTGTGAGAGTGAGCGGTAGAGATGTACAGGGTGAGTGTGGAGAAGATTTCAAGTCTTTTGGGCAGCACCGTCCTCGTCCTGTTGTCGATTACCACAGACTACTCGTGAGTCTGTTACTGGGCTGCCCAATATGGTGCTCTTTGAGAACACGTCTGTTGGACTCACACACACGCACTCTATCGGGTTTGTGACAGATTACTAAGTAAGTCATGAATTCCACTTCAGAGGCCAGTCAAGTATCCAGTGGCCTGGGGTGTAACATACTCCATAGTGAAAAATAAGAAAAAACTCAGAATATTCGAGCACATTTTCACACAGCGTATAAAATGGTCACTCACTTTCACCACATCAGCCTTCAATTCTTCCTGTAAAGTTACCTTCGTTCACAGCAAAAGAAATAAATCCGGCTTTATGAAGTTGGACACAAAATCTCGAATTATTAGCATCATTACCGCACTCATCGGGTGCAAAACATCGTGGGTAGTTATTAAATCCTTTGAGAAATCAACACAAATGACACCTTGAAAATGGAAAAATCCTTCACAGTACTTCCTAGTGCTCTGAGAAAGAGAGACTCCGAAAGAAAACACAGCATCCTAGGACATTGTCCAACAGACTGCTTGCTCTTGTGTACAGCAGATCCAGTAAGAAAACGCTGTTTATCTCAGTGCAGAAAGGTTCTACTAGGCACCGACTGTCCTGTCTAGTGAAGAAGTAATCCTTTCAGTGGTGGGCATTTCTTTTTGTATAGAACCATTCTACCATGTAGAACCAAGTACAAAAGATAAGGAATTCCAGAAAACTAAAATATAAGTGGCAGAACGGATGAATCATGAGACAATTTGTTGGTACTGTGGTAAATGCAGCTCCTGAGCTTCAAAGACATCTTCGCACAACATTCTGTGTCCTCAGCCGAGGCCGTCGTGGGGAAAGATCCTAATTAGCATAATGGTCGAATGATCCCAAGTACTCAAGGGCTGCACGATAGCAGAACTGAAATTGGTCCTGAGGAGAAAAAACCCAAAAAGATTGTAAAGAGGTGAAACACAGCAAAGCACATATGCACTCATACAACTAGATTGTAAATCAAAAGGTAGGCCTTCTGTTAATCAGTCTAGACCCACATTGCACTAGTGTTTGTTGAGCGGAGTTAGGATGGAAAGACATAAAATTAGCCCTGCAAAACATACCTCTACTTTTACTTAAGTTTTATTTAAAAAAAAAAAAAAAATTAATTAAAAGCTAAGTTGCTTATTTCTGTCATAACTTCCCCTTTGATAAAGCAGAATTATGGTGTCAGGTACAAACTGGCTCAAACAGACCAAGTCCGTAAAGGCTAATTTTCAGGAGTGAATGACTGTGTAAAGTTGTGAGTGTGATCCAGAAACTAATCGAAATGGTGACTTGTATGTTACAACTACTTTGTGAAAGCTAACCTCTGTCTGCACCATGGCTGGCCTCTGTGTACGCAGCATCTTGACTGTCTGGAACATGTCTACAACTCCCTCGTAACGCATGCGCTCCAGCACGATACTCAATGTGATGAACACGCCTGTGCGACCAACGCCCGCACTGAAACCACACAATCAATAGGCATGTTATTGCATAGGCAGAAACTCAAACATTTAAAATATGTCATGGATGGAAGGCAGTATAGTTTCAAGGGCATCACACAAAACAATGAATTCGGTAACTAAAATTTCCACTGCAAAATAGAATAAATTTCTAGTTTGTGTTCCCACATCAAAACCCACTTCCCAACTCTGAGAACACATTTCAACATTTCTGGTCATTTAGTACTACTTTCTCAGTTCTTTGAATAAGTACTGTGAAGAATCATTATAATCTAGAAAAACCCCTCAAAAAACAAAAAAAGTATTGAAAAGGAAGGAATGTCATTTTATTAAAAATTATTAAAATTCCAAAGTATGTTCAAGCATACTACTTCACATTACTTTAGTAAACACAATACCCAGTTTCTTTAGGAAACAACATCATGACCAGATATGCTACATAACACCAAATAAAGGAATCAAACATTGGGAAATGATACAGTTGCCTTGTATGAAGCTTGCCCACTGAACATGTTTGTCTTCGTTTAGTTAAGTTTTAGTCAGAGTTTTACGACAATTGCAACACAATATGGTCACATAAGTGCCAATGATTAGAGGAATTTACAAGAGAGTAACACAAACAAAAAGGGAGGAGAGAGAAAGACGATAGATGTTTGATAGGAAAGAAGGTGCACACCACACCAGAGCACCCACCAACCACCCCCACACGTTTGTCTTAGAGAACTAGTATGATATTTTAAAAAAATAACTAGTATGACATTCAAAAACAAAGACAAAAAAACCCAACTGTTCTGGTGTCCAACTGTGAAGCTGACTAGACTGACCTGCAGTGTACTGAGATGGGTCCCTCTTGTCCAAACTGCTCCTTTGTCTTGTGGACTTGACCTATAAAGTCGATGAATCCCTCCCCAGACTTCGGCACCCCTTGCTCTGGCCAGTCTGTGAACTGGAACTGACGGATAGTCCTGGACTGGCCATCCTGTGGAGGGAAGGGGAGGGTTAACATTTCAACTTTCTCAAGATCATGATGACTACCACTGTATGAATACATGAAATATCTTAAGATTAGCTCTAGTCCATAAACATGAGGTTTTCTGAACGGGGCAGCCTCCTTAAAGTTGGCAAAACGTTGTTTCTTGTTTTCCCAAGTTACCAATGTACATAATTTTGAACATAGTTTTCGCCCACAAAAATATGCCCATTTAGACAAGTTTTCTTAACTATTTCAACTTGTTTCATTCTTTTTTTTAACACGCATTCCCTCGAATAAAATTAATTAATTTGTCTGGTTATGAACATTTTGGTGGGGTCTTTTTAGCATGAATAATGTACATATGGCTTGAAGATAACCTCAAAATAAGACTGCATCAAGTGCAAAGGTTGAACGGTTCACAGTAACAAAAATAAGCTATAGCGAGTTTACTCGTCTGACAACGAAGAATAAACTTGCCACCTATTTTCTTGGTATTATTCCCCTTGGCACAAGCCAACAAAAGAAAACTGCAAGAAAGAAATGTAGGGGAAAAAAATGAAATGACTCACCCTGGCATCGGTGACCTTGAACTCCCTCAGGATGTACTGGGGCATGTTGTACTCAGTCATGGGGTCCACCACAAAGTACTGGTAGCGGGCCGACCGCTCGCTGGGCCAGTACTGGTGACATTTTTCCTGTCAGAACAGACACAGACATGACGTGAACAAGCTCTAGATTGTTTGGGTAGACATTTATAGCAGATTGACAAAATAATTGTCATTTAAAGCTGAGAACATTCAAGGCAACAGACGGGAACAACAGAGAGAATGAAAAGAAGTAGGATCTACCATTAGTGTCCTCCAATCACCCACACACATCGTGAATAAGTACTAATTGTCATATATTTGAAAACCCCTTTTTTTCTCCACAGATCACTTGCTGATAATAGATTTTTTAAACCCAATCTGTCAGAGCCAAAAAGGTTTTTGGTTTGTCTAGTCTTTTAAAAAAAAGTTTACTTCCAAGTCCCATCAAGTTGTATTTAGACAAAAACACATTAGTACACTGTATAACTTCTCCAGTGACGAGGACAAACAACAAATATTGGTTCTTAAAAAATATCATAGAAAAACAAAAGAAGCAACAACCCCCCCCCTGCTTGAACATCTCACTGATGTCACTGATGGCCGGTTGTCTCTCCAAAGACACAACAATAAGGAGAAAAAGACAGCTCAGTGAAAGGAAGAGGGCAAAAGAAAGTGTTTGAAGAAAAGAAAATAAAAAAGTATATAATATGATCAGAATGAAGACATGAAAAATATATATGTATGGTCAGAACAGCAATATAAAAAAACATACTTATGGCCAAAATAAAAATACGTTTCTGGCAAGAACAGAAGAATGAAAAAACCCAACATATTTATGGCTGGGATGAAGAAATAAAAAAAACATGAGTCATTCTCACCCGTCCCATTTCCCGTAGTTTAGTGAGCATGACAATGATGGTGGAGTTGTGCTCCCACAGCATACGCCAGAAGTCCTCAGTGGTCTCTGCCAGAGGGCCTTGAGTGGCCACGTATGCACGCTTGTAGCGGTAGCCCTGGGGGAGAAACATACACATACCATAAAAGTTGGAATCAAATGTTATTTGTTAGTGTTTTATGCTTCTATCATTTGCCTCTTTCACACTGGTATTGGGTAAAAGCCGCCAAAAAGAGCCCTCAACCTTCCTTTTTCTGTTCTGAGCAATCTTCTTCATCCTCAGCCAGCTGTGTCTCACATATGCCTGAGATCTGCCTCTATATCTCACTCCCAGGTGAATCTCATTTATGCCTTCACTGATACAATTGAGATAATTTAGCTAGTGAACTGACTCCACCCTGCCTGTCAGGGCCAATCCAGGGTTAGAGGGAGACAACATTTCAGCAGACAGGCAGAGACACTTGATAAAAACCTCCAATTAAACTCAAGTCTTTTGACTGCCATGGTGACAAAACTAACCATTACACCACATACACTGCTATTCCTTGGAGAGTTATATATACATGAGAGTTGCAATGAGGGGCATTACATGATATAAAGACAGTGATATGGATGAAAGAAACCTGCACGAATTCTCAACTTGGACATTTATTTGTCAGAAAAAAATATTTGTAAAAAGTGGACGTGGTAAGAAAGAAATGAAATTACTCAAACTACATATCATAACTCACATCGATAAAGCTGGCATTGATGTAGTCTGAACCATCGACACCTCGGATGGGTTGCAGGCAGACACGAGTTGTTTCATCTGAAGAAAAAAGTTGTTACTTTATACTATTTTTTGATATGACAAAAATCATAAGCACTAAGTCTAATGATTCTTTGAACACTAATACACATCATAAAAGAAGGTAAGGGCTAACAGAGAGTTCCTAATTAGGGTACATATTGCTGTGGTTACAAACAGTTCACATAATCTTTTTGTCTGAGCAAAAAAAAATCAAAGTTGATATTTCATATGTAAAATTATCATTGAAAAGTAAAATGTCTGGAACATTCCACTTCTGTCTATAGGCACTGATGGGAGTACTTACATGGCAGAATGTTGACCAGTCGGTTCTTGAACTTATTCACTGCCAGGTTTGCACTTACAAACCGGTTGGGGCTGGCCTTGACATTGGCGAGACGCTGAGGGAGAGGAGAAGCAAAAGATTCGTTACATTCTTTTTTTTTTTTTTTAGTAAGTGTTTTACGGTACTTGCAACACAATAATGTCATATAACTGCCGAAGATTAGAGGCGTTACAAGAGAGTAACAAACACAAAAAAGAAGGAAGGGATATAAAGACGATAGACGTTTGATAGGGAAAAAGAAGCAAACCACACCAGAGTGCCAACCACCCACTCGTTACATTCTGGTTTGGACATTTAAAAAAAATTAAATAAAGGCAAAGCAAAGTGATAGATAATAAGAGATGAGGAGAAAATAAGATCCACAGATGAGGAGAAAATAAGATCCACATAAAGATTCTGCTCAACCATTTCTTGGACACAGACATAGACGACTGACAAGAGCTTGTTCAAAGTTTTGACACAGACTCGAGATTCTAACACCATTTGAGTTACAAAGTCGTTTATGTCTACATTTTTCAGTTTTGTTTTCAACACAAATGTTTTAACAAAGCTAAGCCGACTCACCTTGAATTCCAGTTCCATGCCAGTGATAGCCTGTCCAGGTTCGGGGGCGGTCAGCTTCTGTATGTGAGCAGCCAGGTTGCGGGCGGGTACCTCAGTGTTGCCACACTGCACAGCCTCAAGGAGAGCGTCGTGGATGAAGATGTACTGGTCCTCCGTCTGCACCATGTAGTTACGCTGGGCCCGTAGACAGGTCACATGACCGTAGATGTCCACCGTCATCTCATGCTTGATGCGCTCCAACATGGCGTCGATCACAATGAAGGCTCCTGTACGGCCAACTCCAGCACTGCAGGGGCAAGTTAAGATATCCGTTGCTAATGATTGTATAATTGTTATTGTTGTACATCCCCATCAACACATAGGGGGCTCTCGTGGCCTAGAGGTTAAGGTGTTGGCCTCTCATTCAAAGGTCCCGGGTTCGATTCCGGGTAGCGACCAAAATATTTTCTTCTCTAAAATTGTCTCCTTTCACATCCTTTCCTGATCTCTAACAATGTTCTGTTGTCTACTTTCATTTCCTCTTTCTGCCCCCACCCCCTCACCTCCTTTGCCCCCTCCTCTGGGCTCCTGACTCTTTCTGCAGCCTTTCTACTGCTACTCCTTGGCTCCTCCTAGCTGCTGTCTTTCTGCCACACCCCTGATCTTCTGGTAGGAAAGATCTACACCTAGCCTTCTCGGACCAGGGCGAAAAATCTTGGAGGGCCCGTGTGCAAGTTGCGCACCTTAAAGATCCCTTGGTGGTCTAAAATCGATAAGAGTAGGCTTCGGCCGCCACCCGGGCAAAATTCAAAATTTCCTACCAACGAAAAAGTATTAGGTGTGTCCCGCGCGCTCATATGACCTTATGCAGTTGCGAGCGCCGTAAAACCCTATACTAAAACAAACAAACAAACATCAACACATTTTAGATCATTTGAGCAGCTGGCTGTTTTAAGCCTGCATGTCAGAGCTAACCCAGGCTGGGCCAGCAGATGGACAGAGGTACTCACTTGGACAAGAACGTGACTGCTAAACCACAGATGCCAGTACAGTAGGGACAAATAAAGATGTTTGGTGGCTGGTCACTGCTGCTGCTGGGTAATGGTTATGGGTGTGACTGGTCACTGGGGCCAGACTACAGCTATACAAACAATACTTGCTTAATCATCCAGTGTCTCCACTGCCTTGACATGTCAGGGTGTCATTTTTTATTTTTTGCCAACACACATAATTTTATACAAGCAACTCTAACGCTACAAAGAAATTTTTGAAAATAATGTGCCTTTCACTGAGCATTTATTCTATATTTGCATTTCAAAACCGCATATTTCAGAAATTAAGGCTGCTAAATTCAAGGAACGTTTATTAAACAGTATAAGTAGCGGATTTGTCTCATATTACAACGACTCTTGGTGAACCCTGGCAAGGGAAGTCACACTGACACAGAAGCCATCAGACCTTTTAAAAATAGCCCAAACTCTTGAACCATCTAAGCTTGGATTACAGGAAGATTGCTTAGTCATGTCAAATAATGCTGACATATGTACATATTCATATTTGTATATAATATGTTGCTAAAGTAAAATTTCAGGTAGGGCGCAAAAGTGGTATCTCTATCTCCCAACTAAAAGTTCTGTTGTTGAAGGGATAAGATAAGGCCTTCACCCACCTGCAGTGAACTATAATGGATCCGGCATCGGTGGGGTTACTGGCCTTGACCCGGCGCATGAACATGAGCAGAGGGGTGGGGTGGTTGGGGACTCCGTGGTCGGGCCATGCAGTGAACTGGAACTGGCGCACCTCACGTTTCTCCGAGAAGCCGTACTGGGAATGAGAGAGAAAGAACACAGGTAAAGGGGCAGGAAATACAGAATGAAGAATGCTGCTGGCAACCCAACCCATCCCCCCCCCCCTTCCAAAGTGGTGTATGTCACAGAATGACATATCAACTGTACTGTCCTTGACTTTAATTTAGAATGCATTAAAAACTTTGCATTTTTCTGAACTGAAAAAAAAAAAGAAAAGATTTTTAAAGAAGGTCACATACTTCATTTCCCAGTAGCAGTCTTCAAACTGACCTCGACAAGGAAAGTTGAGTACATATTTTGCTGGAATGATATGGGCTTAGGGTAAAAAACATGGCATGTGAGATTCAAGAGAAAAGGTACAGAAAAAAACCAACTTGATATAAGGAACATAATCCCTACAAAACGACATTGAACGTTGAGTATAAATTCAAACCTGTTTCACGAAATTTTACATTGCATCAAAGATGGAATCTCTATACTAAAATCTTTCTCAGACTGCAAGGATTGGAAAGCGGTTGAAAAAAGGAATCAAATTCTAATATATCTCTCATTCAAGTTCACTCTAGTCAAAATTTAACACAACTCTTAAAGTCAACAAACTTAAACTAATTACAAAATTTTTACTAGTGCTTTACAAGGCTACCTGTAGTATTTGTAAATCATTTTTGGCCACATTTATTTAGCCCAAGCTTACCCGAGACATATGGAAAGTACGAATAGTGTAGGTGGCCAACTCCGTAACATCCACAAGTTGTACATGCATCAGTCCGTATGTCTCCGCACCTCGGGAAGGCCAGTACTGGTCACATTTGATCTGTACAGGAGAGGAACACAGCATGAGCATGAGTAAAGACAAGCACATCAGCAATGAAGTGGTTCATTAAATGCAGAGGAACAGTGAGACAGGCAGGTAGAAAAACTATGGGGGGAGGGGGGGGGGTTAAAGAAGTAGGAACTACCCGAGTGGCACCCCTCAATCACTTGCAACTTAAGAGTGTGAGTGTGTGTAAAGAGAACCACATACATACAGTAGTGGTAATTAAAAGCAGGGAACAAGACAGACAGACAAAAACAATTGGGGGAAAGATAAGAAGTATGACCTACCAATGGCACATACCAATAACTTGCCCCTTAAAATGATAGCACTAGTAAAGAATAAGCAAATTCGCATGCATGGTACATATCAGTGCAGAGAAAAAGTAAAACATATAGACAGAAACCAGAGGCGGAAAGAAAAGAAGTAGAATCTATGGGTGGTGCCCTCCAATCACCCACGACCTCTTACTATCAATAAAAAAACAACACATAGTTGAAGAGATTGTGAGCTGGCGAAGTGACTCTTGTATTTTACTTCCCCTTGGCTGTTCCTACCTTCTGATCAATAGAAGTGTGTGATAGGTTTCATGAACATTTCTATAAGAGAAAAAAAGGCATATTTTTCTTTACAATGAACCAAGCCGAATTTTTGGATGTTAACTTCTGGCATTGACCTGTAGTACAACTCCCAGCCCAACATTAAAAAACATTTTTTAAAAATTACTTGACCAAGAAAAAGAAAATATGTCATGATAAGGGGAGTTAAAATTGACTGAGTTTTTTTTTCTCTCACATACCTAAAACTTTTTTTGTATTGAAAGATGTGTCACAAACCTGAATACAACTGTCAATAGTTTTGCTCTTCCCTGTAGCAGAGGGCAAAGGGAAGCGTGAGGTGGAAAATATTCCTGAAGTACGTGAACAACAGCAGGACTTCCACATTGGCCCAAAATACATAACCTGCCTGTCCCCCCCTTCCTCCCCCCCCCCATACACACACACACTCACACACACTCACTCACTCACATACACATGCACACACACCAGCCAGTTGTCTTACCCTGGATCTCTCCTCCAGTTTGGTCATCATCACAATAGTGGCTGACCTCTGTTCCCACACCATGCGCCAGAAATCTCCGAATGTCTCCGGCAGAGGGCCCTGAAGATACATTTACATGTGTTTGCATTAGAGTTTGACAAGCAAAGAGGACATTAAACAAAAAATTAATAAATTAAAACATTTTAAAAATTGATCCTCGTGGGGTAATCTGGTCTACAATTGCAAATATACATACATAAATCCATAATTATGAATACATACATACATACATACATACACAATATAACACCAATACAGAACAATTTCACATACATATCATTGCTGGTCGCCACTGTGCAGCTCCCTGTTTTTAGAGCTAGGATTGTCGCATCTTGCTCAAGGACACACCCCAGTGACCACCCATCTTAACTCTGTGTCACCAACACCTGCCCAACATTACTTTTGAGTTTGAACTCACTACTCACTTAGATAAGTGGAACCCCGCGTCAAGTTTACACTCTAAAAAGACTAGACAAAATACAAGTCATTCTGGAATAGAACAGAAAAGGAAAACTTACAGATTGTACACTGTGTTTAAATACGACTTCTTCACCATTGAAAAAAAATGGGCACGGGACATAAAAATTAAGAAATAATAAAGAGAAACCAATGGTATCTAAAAAGTGTGTCATATCCATTATCTGCACCGACATACCTGTGTGGCTATGTAAGCATTCTGTTTGCGGTAACCGTCCATGTAGTTGGCGTTGATGTAGTCACTGCCAGGCACGCCCTCCATTGGCTGCAGGATGACGCGGGAATGGTCGTAGGCGATGACGTTGGCGTAGCGGTTCTTGGGCTTGTTCACCTCCAGGTTGGAGTTGTCCCAGGTGAACTGCTGGCCCGGCTCGATGCTCTCGTACTCCTGGGAGAACTTGAAGTTGTCCGACGCCTTCAGGACGTCGATGTGCTCCGCCAGACGCTCGATGGGGATGGGAGGATGGCTGATCATGGCTACGGAGGGAACGTAAAAAGTCAAAGGGTTGAGTTTTTGCAATGAATGTGATGCCCCTTTCAACTTGATTTGGGTTTTACAGAGAGGTTTATCTTTGAACTTATGTGTACCGAATTTTCTACGTACAAACATTTGCAATAATAATAATAATAATATTAATAATAATAATAATTGCATTTATACAGAACATATCCATGTTTTACAGCATGTGCTATTCACTCTACAACTATTGTATGTCTTTTTTCCGCTCTGAGAATACACTCAACCTCTTCTTCACACAAGATTGATCTGGGCTGCAAAGATCTCTTTCACAACAAAAAAAAAACAACAACAAAAAAACAAAAAATCCTGTTCAAAAACAAATGCTGCACACACCCAGAGAATAACATAACACAGACACAAAGAAACAACACAACCTAAAGAGCATCATACCAGGAGTCTGGTAGTGTTGTCTTCTCATCTCCACGGGGTCAATAGAGTAGGGAGGTGGCTCAATCATTAGGGCTTTGGACTCTGGCTCCATAGGATCTCCTTTAGCCTTGTTCTTTTTCCTGTACACAAAATATTGTAAAAAGGAAAAAGAAATGTACAGAGGGAACAGAAACATGAACGATATTATTCTTTTTAAAATTTGAGTTCTATTCTCTTACCAACAGGGACATATGGTCTCTCTCAATCCTTTATTTACCATGCTGCTGAAATTTTTTCCACAGCAAGAATTTCATATACAAAAAGAAAAGATAAGTGTCCCCTCCCATTTTATTGCTTAAGTCATTTATATATAACGTAACACACCAACAGCTTTAATGAATGAAGTGCAACTGTTGGCCCTCGTGAATCTGCAACAGTTGGTAAACTTGTAAGGTTTCTTGCACATTGACTAGTACCCATCATTAGAAATTTTACTCCATACAGTTGGCATTATGCATATTTTTAGATTCAAGAGCCTTGATACTGATATGCTGCTTTGAAAAATGGACACACATCAAAATACTCTATCCATTAATCTATTACTTTCCAGTGGGGGTGTAAAAAAAAAGTATTCTTTGGTAGAGGTTTTCCTGTAAATCGTACAAACACCACACACAATATCTTACCTCATAAAGAAGTAAGTGAGGATAGCACAGGCTATGATGATGAAAATGGCTCCAATGCATGTTGGGGCCACAATGGTCAACAGAGCACTGGCGTCATCATCAGGGATACCCTGCACTGGGTTGTCTTGACCTTTATCTCTATCTGTGGTCTTGACAGGGTTGGGTCTCCGTGTTGGCTTGTTGTAGTTCCAACCATTGATGATGCTAATCTTGTCAGAGAAGTTGCTGGACGTATACAATCTCTGCAAAAATAAAATTCATTTGTATTTGTCTTATACCCCATTGACGCTATTTAAAATCATTAACGCGATCCTTTGACCCTGCCTGTCTGGGTTGTCTCCTGTCCCAACAGACTGACGGAGATATTTGATAAACTAGGGAAGTGCCTTGCTGCTGCAACACCACAGAAGCTGGTCTACAATCACTGTTAGATTTGTGTTTGACTGTTCTATTTATTGCTTTTGTGATCATTTGAGGACTATGCAGTGAAAAAAAAAAAAAAGAAGGGATTTCTGCATGTATCTTTTCATCTACTATACTACTATTCTAATACATTTTTCGACCTGACCCAAAATCCCTGTGGACTTGTTATGTATAACAGATGAAATGTGTACCTGATCCACAGAGTAAGCCCGGAGGAACACTCGGTACTGGTCATCAACGTCCAGTGGTCGGTTGTGGAAGGAGCCATACTCCTGGTTGTTGCCCAAGTAGAATTCTGGTGGGAGTGCACGGGACTCAAACCTGGCAGCGATGTAAGGTCTGGATGCAGGTGTGGACACACTCAGCCACTCAGATGTCAGCTGTGGACGACAAAGAGATATTGCTCTAGTGTAAAAATATGTCTACAGGGTAACAGATCAAGGGGAAGACCACATGGAACCCTAGAGAAGAGTCTCAGTCATAGAAATTGATGTACAGAAAAGTAGGAAGACATGGAATAACATCAAGAGGCTATCCCAGGATAGGGAAAGGTGGAAAGTGTTTGTTCGTGGCCTATACCCTGACCCAGGGTGAGAAAGGCAATCAATGATGATGATGAAATAACATGTATAATAACACTTGTTACTATCATCACTGCCATCATCACCAACATTACCATCACAAATATCTTTATACCTTTGGTTGCTGTAAAACATTTATCATGAGTCTCTAATGTTCACAAATTGAAATTCATTTGGGGAAATGAGCAAATAAGTTGATTGATGGATCTGTTTCAGGGACTAAAAATACATTTGTTTCCAAAGAAATACTTTTTCATCTTGCTATTTTTTTGTACCCCTCGTACCCCATCTTCAGTTTTGATTTGAAAGAGATGAAAAATCCTATTGTTTCTAAAAAACCATCTCATCCTTCTACAATACCTCGTCTAAGGTGTAATCTGATGGCATTTTGGCCATGCGAGACTTGGTGGGCACCACAACAATGTGGTAGTGACTTATTGGTCCGTTCTTCTCCGAGGCCTGTTCCAGGCTAAGCCGGATGGTGCCTTTCTGGACAGCCAGGACTTGAGGCTGGGCCACTCGGGGAGGCGCTGTAGGCACAAAGTACAACAGTAAGTAGGGTGAATAAAATATTAACAGATTCTCTACTGCATTGAAATAAAAAAGAACGAGTTCAAAGCTATGTGCGTGTTTTGTTTGTTTGTTTGTTTGTTTGAGTAAGGAGAAGCACATTGACACAATAATAGTCATTTAGTGCTAGGAAAAAGTAAGACAGACAGACTGAAATAACAGGGAAAGTAGAGATGTCTGAAGTTTTGAACTGACGACATAATGAGCACAGAACCTATAGTACATCAATGTCCACAGGACCTACAAAACATCAACACCCAAAGGACCAGCAGGGAGTGCTGGACATTTTTCACACTATATAGGCAAGAGGTCTAAAGAGAATACACGACTGGATACTTATAAATCACACATTGATTTTGGTAAAATGTCTTGTACCGTTAATAATTTCTTCACAGAGGCAAAAGCTATTTATGTTCAGGCACTGTTTTAGTTGAACACTTCTTGGACAGCATGTGAAATGTCACACAGTTTAGTGTGGACTTTTATTGACACAGGCTTTGGCAGTATGGACACAAAAATTTCATGCATAAATTAAGATGCTAGTGACATCAGTGCCTAACCTACATTTTGTTCAAACTCATTAACAAACTGAAAAATTCATATTCAAAACACACTGGTAATGATCAAGTTATCAAATGTACATAAGAAAAGGATTTTTGATATGAAAAGAAAAATGAATTATAAAGAAAAGTTATACAAGATGGTGAATTTGTTCCAAGCGCACTGACCATCAATAAGAGTCTCTGTGACCAGGTGTTGCATGTAGCCCTCAGAGCCATCGTTGTAGACAGCACTGATGTTGAACTCAAACTTCATCTTAGGCTTGAGGTTGGTCACAGTCCAAGTGGTCTGCTGCTCTGGGATCTTCACCTCGTCAAGCTTCTGGACCACCCGCTTGACCGTTCCGTCTTCCCGGTACGTCTTCATACCCTCATAGTACAGCTGTGAGGGAAACATAGGAAACATTGTTTAAAATTCATATTCCAAAAGAAAAGAATATTTTCAATTGAAACTAGTTACCTTTATGCCACATGGTAATAAAAACTAAGTTTGACAAAAGTTTTACGGTGCTCGCAACAGCATAAGGTCGTTTGAGTGCGCTGCTAAAAACAAAAAAACTGTAGATTAGAAAGAGGACTGACGAGCAAGAAATGAAGAATCAAAGAAAGAATCTTGGGAAAAGTGTTGTCCAGTTCACAGTAGCTTGTAATCTAACTCATAAGACCACAAAGGCACTTGCCCAGTCAAACTTATATTCCACTGTTATAACGGAAAAAAAGTTAAAATAAACGCATAACTGTAAAAAATTGATGCTTCACATCACACATCACCATAAAGGCAGAACAGAATGACAGAGGCATATTCCTCCCCCCCCCCCCCCCCCCATATGTGTCTTTACAGGATGAGGGCAAAAGTGCATTATAACTACAGTCGAAATTGTCTAAAACAGCCACCCATTGTTGAGACAAGTGGTTGTCTTGGACAGGGGAAAGTCTTACACAGTGTTATTGTCAGGTAAAAAAAAACTGTGACGGGAGAAAAGGGAAGTGGCAGTTTGTACGGTGATTGTTTTATACCAGTGGCCGTAAGAGCAGGTTCGACTGTATATGTAAAGGAAGAGACATACATAGTGAAATTCAATATTACGGACTGACTTACCCTGTATGAAGCGACACCATCGCGTTTAGGTTTGTCCCATGACAGCTTGACCAAGTTGGTCAGTCTCTGGGTCACACGGAACCGCTGGACAGCATCATCACGCTCTGCAACCGGCAAGATGTACACATGTCAAATACGTCAAGAAAACTGTTTCAGTACGAGTGAATTTTTTTCCCCCATTTTTCTCTTACTTTGGTTCACATTCTAAAGCAAATTTTGGACAATAAATGTTCATGTGCATTTTTATATAAGCTAAATGTTCAAACTGAACAAACATAGAAGTGTACACTATACATTGTGAGAATCTTTATGATGAAATTTTTCAAATTAAGCTTGATATCTTTCAATCAGACATCAAAATACATGGGACCACAGTAAAGACAAAAGTATAACCAGAAACATGAAAGATTGGTAGAGTAGTAAATTATATGAGTGGAAAATCTAAAAATTGAAACTTTTCAAACAGTGTTTGAAAAGATCTCCCAAAAAGAAAACAATCATATTTCCCTACACGGCAGCAGCAAGCCACTCACCAATCTCCTTGATGTCAGTAGTGACCACAGCGGAGAAGTTTCCATAGCGACCATCAACACTCTTGGACTGCACCCGGACGGCGTAGACTGTCTTGGGGTTGACCCCGCTGATGTCCGCCACGGTGTAGGGTCCAATCTCCATCTGCTGCCAGACGTGCATGACAGGTGTGGCAAACATGTTGTAGTAGATCTTGAAACCCGACACGGGGGCCTCCGGCTCGTCCCAGCTCACCTCAATGTTTGTGTCTGACGTACGCCGCACTTGGACATTGCGGGGAGGGGGAGGCACTGTAAGCAGTGAGATGCACAACATTTACTTATGAGGTAGGGGAGGGAAGGAGATGGGAGGCAATGTACCAATTGGAGCTATGCCACACTTATTTACAGTCTCTTTATTTCTATCTACAGCACATATATGATGATTTTCCATTCTCTTAATGCCAACAAGAATATTTCAGTCGTAGGAGAAACAAACTGAGAGAGCAAATACAGTAATTATTCCGTCAAACCTATCATTGAGTATAAAAACATAAGCCTTCAAAGTTCATCAGTGGGTCAAAACTCTAAAGCATTATGTCAGCCCTATGATTAAGTATCAGAAACACATAGTATCAAATCTGTACAGCACAACACTCACTCCATCCAAAGGTTCGGAAGTGCAGCCTGTTACTCCAAGGTCCGGCCCCTCTGCTGGTGTAGGCCTTGATCTTGAACATGTAGTCCGTGTTCATCTCCAGCCCGACCAGGTCCACAAAAGTGTCAGTACAGTTTAGGTCCTCCTCGTTGATGGGGTCGGACAGCTTGTGGTAGGTCACCTGGTACATGACGATGTCGCCGTTGCGTAGGTTACGGGCCGGCAGATCCCAGGTGAGGCGGACTGATGTCTCTGTGAGTCCAGAGGCCGTGAAGTTCTGGGGTGCTCCAGAGGGAGCTGTAAGAGAACGGAAGAGATAACTGTTACTAGGCTCGTTGTAGAGGAGACCTTGCAGTAGAATTGTTATTTTCAGTGAAGTAGAGCAGTAACAGTCATATTTCGCAAACAGAGCAAGGTAAAAATAACAGCAAAGAAAGATAGAAGAGTAGACCACAATACACAACAAATCAAGAAAGTGTTGCACATTATTACCCTCTGACAACAATAGTGAGTCACAAGAAAAACATGGAGAAAAAGTCTGTCATCTAGCAATAGAATATGAAAGTGACCAAAACTCATAAGTTTGTTTAGAAAAAAAAACCCAGCATCTTCTAAATGAACCACCCCTTGCAAAATGACACATATATCTCTAAAATTACAGCACTTCAAGATATAATTAAAGGAACCAAAGAATGAAGGTGGTAAGAGAAAAGGCTACATAATACCCTAAGATGTGCAAGAAATAGTGTCATTTCTGCCTAGTACCAAACAATGCAGCTCTGCTTTTATGAGGCCACAAGTCAAGATTTCCCCCTTCGACTAACTCTCATGAGAACTAAGTCTCATGAGATGACTTACCGCCATCGGGGGTCGTGATGGTAGCGACAGCTCTCTCACCATAGTCTACTTCATTAGCCGCCGACACACGGAACTCATATGTGGTGCCCTTGTCTGAGGAATACAAAAAGCAAATAAAGGTTGAGGCTGACGTAAAATTTTACACAACTGTCTGATGCACCAGATCGTACAAATGTCACGTAGGATCTAAAAGTTGACGTCAGACATGGAAGAAGAGCACCCTAACCAATGACCAGAAATATCCTAGACAAGCCAGAATTTTTCATCAGATTGTAAAGCCTATTAATGTTTTACATCCCTGTATGATTGGTCTCTTCATTTGCTAACCTTTTACAATTATCCTGTTAGTCTGAGTAAAGGAAAGCACACTGACACAGTTATGGTCATTTAATGCACGGCAAAAGCAAGGCAAGAGAGACAGAAACTAAAGGGAAAGAATAGAAGCTAATATCTTCGAGAAAAATAAAATGAATAGTACAATTACAACACAACAAATTGAATGTCTTTGGTCTCTATTCATTCCCAATAACCTTCTGTAATCTTAAAGATACACACTCTCTGGTGGTTGCTAAGCGAATTGAGTACAAAGTTCTTTTCTAAAAAACAACAGAAAAGTTAAAATTCTATTCTTTGAAACTGTGACTTCATGAAAATTAGAATGTTCAAGCTAAAAACAGTTGAAACGAATTTTCATTCCATTTTTCTCCACTCTCAAACTTGTTCTCTGAGTATTGACAAAAACATATTTTATCATCATGATGCTGCGAGTACACCAAAACGTTAACCACACACAGAACATGATAATTCATTAAAATAACCAGACAGCAACAATAACAGCAAAAGAAAATCAGAACCTGCAGTTTGGTGTAAAAACACATGACAAAAGTAAGCCGTTCACAAAACTTTCACTTCCGTTACAGAAACACAAGCATCTCTCAGGTATATTTACAAAGCCCACACGGCTCAATAGCGGCGCTTTTTCTAGGAGACCTTTCCAGAAGTCTCCCTAATTTCCCTCTCTTCCTGTGAGAACTTCAATCTGTTTGCGTTAATTTGCAGGCATTTGTCTGGGCACCTGGCTTCACTTAACAGTTTCCATCTAAAAAAAGTTCTTGTGGAGCTGCCCTATGCAGCTTCCTAATTAAACCAAGTACAGAAGCCAGTAATCCGAGTAGAGAAGCCAGATTCTTACTTGGCCTACTCAAATGTCAGAACAGTGTTGCAACAGCTCATGTTTCGCAATTAATTTTTTTCGAGGCTGGATTTTTAAAGGTATTCTAAGGAGGCTTAATAAACTTCAATTTCACTTTTTTTTGGGGTGAGGAAAACTGTACCCTCTCCCACCCTCCTTTCTTTATCCATCAATCAAAACAGAAAACATTCATGTTTATGGATCATGTCACTGTATCTTTTTCTGATCCAAAAAAGAAGGAACAAATTGAATGTCTTTTTTTTCTCTATCCATCTTCTTGTCAGTCTGTCTGCCTATCTACCTGTCTCTCCCCTCTTTCTTTCCATACCGTCCCCACATTCTCTCTCTGTCTCTCTCTGTCTCTCTCCCATCAACCACACAAATATCTACACACAAGATTGAAAAATTAGATGTATTTGTTTGTGTTTCTGTTATTTCAACAGTTTTACAGGGCCGGGTAGTTGGCCCTCCAGGAACTGGCTCTTTTCAAGAGACCAGTCCTACGCATCTTTAGTCGCCTCTTATGACACACAGTATCCCAACAGGTGTTATTCTTTCCAAATCCTAACTGTAGGGGTTGGAGTAGGAGTAAATTTCTTACTAATTTCCTAAATATTAACC
>NW_004797752.1:461133-462607 GCF_000002075.1 Aplysia californica
ATACATACACATAAGTTATGGTATAGTGTGATATGCTCTGGTATGGATACATACACATAAGTTATGGTATAGTGTGATATGCTCTGGTATGGATACATACACATAAGTTATGGTATAGTGTGATATGCTCTGGTATGGAAACATAGACATAAGTTATGGTATAGTGTGACATGGTCTGGTATGGGTGGACACACACCAGTTATGGTGTTGTGAAATGTAGTTCGAATATGGTGTGATATGGTCTGGTATAGATACATATATGTGAATTTTTTTAGGTGTGGCGAGATGTGGTTTGATGGGGTGTGGTATGACCTGTTATAGTATTTACAAACATCAGTATTGGTGCTGTGAGATGTGGTTCACGTATGGTAGGACATGGTCCGGTACGGCACGGATACACACATCAGTTGTGGGGTTATAGAGACGTTGTTCGAGTATGGTATGATATCGAGACCTCAGTGTTTCTGGTCCTATCTCCATTTTTAATAACAGTGAAAACAGTTCACAACAAAGAGTGAGCTTAAGAAGAAGTCATATTTTCAATGCTTAAAAAAAAGAAGAAGATAGGACAAGAAAGCGCTGAGGTCGCGATATGGTCTGATATGGATGGACACACATCAGTCATGATGTGGTGTGATGTGGTTTGATATGGTATGGCTTGGTATGGATATAACACCACTTTCACTATAGGATTATTCACATGTACAAACTTTTACTTCCTATCTCCCTTTGTGTTATTCTTTACATTATAATGACACTGTATGAAGTCCACCTGTTTAAAATGGTCACTTTTCGACAATTTCAACTGAACTTTCTCAACTCTTTGAACCCCATTGGACGCTGGAAGCATCCGGTGGTAATAACCCTGTTTCCCATCGGCGTTCGGAGCGGCCGATACCAGTGACAACTGTTTCTTTTCATTTAGTGCTAGTTTTTGCTTGTGTTTCGAAACTATTCCCAAACCAAGTTTATTAGTAATGACTTAGCCTTTGTTTCTGCCATTTAGAAGTTAGAGGCAAGCTTTTGGGGTTATAATGAGACATAGTGCGCCAGGTTTAGGTGACCGTAGAAAAAACCCTCTGGGAAACGGTGGAAATAACCCAGGGTCTAAAGAGTTAAGGTATTAAACATTGTTACAGAACAGTGAGCCATCTACCTGCTCCCTTTGTGGTGATGACCCTTGGCCGACTGCGCAGCCCGTCTCCCTTCCGGGTGTAGGCGGCCACCTGGATGAGGTAACGGGTGTCGGCCTTCAGGCTGGTGATGACAGCCTCTGTGACGTCAGCGGTGTGGGTGTCTTCATAGTGCTCCACCACGCCTGGGCTAGGCTCATCATTGCTGTTCACCTCGATGTAGTAGATCTGTGAGTGTATGGGGGAAGGAGGGAGGGAGTGGGGGGGTGGGGTGAGTGTGTGCTGGTTGTGTGCTGACAAAAAGCAAGAGAGACCAACGGGTAGAAAAGAGAGAGAGAGAG
>NW_004797752.1:462862-464389 GCF_000002075.1 Aplysia californica
AGAGAGAGAGAGAGAGAGAGAGAGAGAGGAAAGAAGGAGAGATAGAAACAGACAGAGAGAGGGTTTAGACAAAAAGGGAAAAAATAGACAAATAGACTGATAGAGCCAATGCAATGCAGGAAGGAAACAAATAAACAAGACCAAAAAAAAAAACCAAAAAAAAAAAACAAGACATAAATGAAGCATGTGTCAACTTAAAGTCTACATTATGTCTGAGCAACACAATGAACACGACAAGTGTTCATTTTCTACCCATACAGAAGTTGGGGCCCATCTCACCTGATAGCCTCTCAGTACGCCGTTCTTCTCCTTGTCATCGGGCGGTTCCCACTCCGCGTACAGGCTGGTAGAATTGATGGCCTCAACCCGCACTCTGCGGGGCTCTCCCGGTACTGAGACAGGCAAGCAACAAAGTCGGGGTGAAGACCACAAACACACACACCATAATGAAATAACATGATTGACAAATTGCTTCACATGTTTCAAAAATGTTAATGAATATTACTCTAACATAATTAAGCTATACCCCTTTCCACCTTTTGATATTAAGATAAAAGCTCCAACACATATTATCGGTGTCTTTAGTCTTTGCCGTCGAACACAGAAGACCTGGTTTGACTTCTGAGTGGGGGGTATTTTTGAAATCGAATTTCTCGGTTTGTCTGCTGGGACGTTGCATCCCTTTCAGCCCTGGCTGGCCATGACAGGAAGGGTCGAAGCCTGCCTCCTAAATTATCTAAATTGTGTCGATGGGGGTGTAAAGAGCGCCTACATGGTTTTTCTCCAACATAAATTCCAAGTCAAAGGGTTGCGCAGACATCCATTCTGACAGAGACACAAATCAGAGCTGAATAACACCTTGCAACATACACACACACCTTACAGACACCCCCCACCCACCCTCCCCCTATCATTTCTCTTGCTGTTTGCCTAATTGACACCCTGTTTGCTTCATTCTCCCTCACAACTTCACTTTTTATGGTCACTCACTCAAACAACACCGTCATGCTAAATCTGAACTTTATAAACATAGTATACATCTTCAAAGCGTTCAATGGTGCAGATATTAGCAAGCACTGTGCAGTGAAGTAACTGAATACACTGGGAATGCAATGCCACATGACATAAATCAGATTCAGCTCTCTACCTTTCTCACAGACATAGTATTTCAAACACAGCCAGGGCCTTTCGCCAGTCCACAACCGCCTACCATACACGCTCTCAGCCGATCAGTTCTTCCTCACACAAACATGCACATGAAAGCCCACAAAAAGAAAGACAACTTAAAACGTTCAGATTTATAAAAAAGCACCCTCCTTTCTCCATTCCCAAATTGAACCCCCCCCCACCCAAACAAACAAAAACAAAGCAAAATACGTCTGAAGGAAAGAAGCAGATATATTATTTCTTAACTGTATATTATTATATAAAATCCCTTGTACTTCAAGAAGATAATCCAAAATATCAGAAATCATCCTTGCACATAATATACAACGTGCATAATTGCACAAAAAGACATACCCCCCC
>NW_004797752.1:464489-466000 GCF_000002075.1 Aplysia californica
CCCCCCCAAGCCCCGCCTGGTAATTTCTGGTATAAGACACTATATCAATATTCGTTTGATATGCTCATTAGGAAAACACAACATTAGATGCAATTGGGAAACAAAACTGAAAAAATAAACACGTGGATCGTTAGCAGAGTAAAGTAAGGACCAACCCAAAATGGTGGTTTCTTAAAAACAAAATCATCTGGATGAAATACCGAAAAGCAAAGTACTGCAGAGGAGACGGCCAAAAGGAAAACAGAACCTCACGGGAAAACACTGAACAACCACATCAAGTTGACTCAATAGAACACTCTGTTGAAAAGTACAATTGGAAAAGACATCAGCAGAAGAGAAAACAACATATTGACTCGATCGAGCAAGCAAAAAAAAACAACCAAAAACAACAACCAAAAACAAACATCGATGCACACACAATATTGATATCATTATGAAACACATGCGTGAAGAGTACAACATCAAAGACATGCGCGTCACGAGATGGACACTTGGATGGCGAGGTGACACTCGAAGGAGAGACGTGGGGGAACACTTGAGAGGTTTTTGGGTAAGGGGGGGGGGGGTGACTAATTAAAAACTACACACTGATCGCGTAAATACCTACACAACTTTAACCCAATACGAAGAGTGTATTCCTACTCGTTTTATGGTTTGTACTTACACATTCTGTCACGCTGGTAGGCTATTAAATATTAGCACGAAGAACCATGTATACAACCGTGTTGTGAAGGACAAAAGAAAGAAGCGGAGTGTAGGTAAAGACAGAAAAGACAACTCAATTTTATCGAAGGATGGATGGAGACTTTTCAAGTGGCAGTGAAAAGCTGCGTCAGTTTCGATAAATAGAAAATAAGGTAGAGCAATGAGCCAAAGTAGGGGATGAACAAGTGCATGAAAAACAGCATGGAAGTATTGAAAGAATAAGTCTCAGAAATTAAACTAGGCTTGTGTTGAACTAAGAACCAACAATCAACTTAGTCAATCAAACAAGAAACAAGGAGCTGTAGAAAGAAACTAGTACGTTTTCAAAGAATATTGATAATGTTGAACCCAAGTGTAAAAACTTGCAAAGACTTGCACTGAACTGAAGGCAATGAAGAAACATAAGATGAGTCAAATTATGCAGATGGTGACAATGAGGGGGATGAGGGTGGTAGTGAGGGATGTACCGGCGAATTCCTTCTGTCCAAACTGGGACACTCCTTGGCGTGATCACACGGTGGTGCGTGTTTTTTTCTGGATTACTTTTAAGTTTTTTTCGCAACTCGACAAGGGCAGGAGGAGGTTAGGGATGATATGGAGGGGTAGATTGGAGATGGTCTGGCAGTAACTTGCGACAAGATGTATGGCATCGAACGTGTGTAAGTGCGTGCATGCGTGTGTGTATGTGTGTGTGTGTGTGTGTGTGTGTGTGTGTTTGTGTGTGCGTCTGCCTGTCTGTCAGTATGTGGGTGTGTACTGGAGTATTCGCGCACGCGCGTGCATGTGTGAGTGTGTGTATGGGTGTG
>NW_004797752.1:466120-467525 GCF_000002075.1 Aplysia californica
TGTGTGTGTATTTCGCTCTGTGTGTATAATAGGCGTGTGAGTGTGTATATGAATGTGTGTGTGTGTATGTGTGTGTGCGTGTGTGTGCGCGCGCTAGCGGGGGCATGAGCGTGTAGGGTGAGTAGGAGAACCTGCACGTAAGCCCAAGGATCGGCGAGGGCTTTACATTAATGGGGTCGACAAGAGCAAAGAGTGAGAACAGGGTTGTGACCACTAAAAACGAATTAGACATCATCTCCAATTGCTCAAATGCCTAATATCAGCCAGCTTTGATTGTGGTCTCGAATCATAAAATTTCTTTTCTTTGACCTATGTGTAAACAAACAAACACACGCCGCCTTCATGCTGAGTTCACACGAGCAGAAGGACTAGTGTTACACCGATATTTCACTATACACGGGAACTGTTAGCTCGAAAACCAGACTTGGACATTTTAAGAAACACAAGAGCTAGACAACAGCCATTGATCACGGCACAGTACAAGGACACCACTCCTCTCTAGTGTCTTAGTAAACTTCCCAAAAATATGAGACAGAGAAAAGTATTAGTACTGCAAAACCCATCTTCAAAACTGAAAATAGAACTTCTTAGAGACATTTTTTTTCAGAAAGAAAGAAGAACACATTGACCAAACAGGACTGGTCTGTATCCAAGATGCGATGCTCATGCAAAGAGTCATAAAATTGATTTAGTAGAAGCCGAGAGATAAGCAGGCATGAGAGGACGGTGTCTGCTTAAACAAACAGTGCTGAAATCTTGGGCTAGCATTAAACAAACATTGAGGAAAAAATGAGTAAACAGGAGTCTTGTTGCACAGGTAAAACGAAATGTTACGTTCAAATTCAAGGAATAGGTAAAGATTTTGCCATCACGAAAGAATTGAATATCAAGTTCAAATATAAAGAAAGAACGTTGCTTTTAAATGAGAAAGGAAAACAACATTCTGACAGTAAGCAGCATAAACATTGATATCCCACTATTTGACGTTGATCACTTTGTTAAAATATCTGACTACCTTATGTTGTAATTGATAAAAAAAAGGAGACAAAGACACAGCCTAAGTTGACGAAGCCATTGGGAAACCAGTCAAGATTATTGGTATGTCGCTGAACCAGGCGACAACTCCTGGGACACGCGGGCGCCTTTATAAAAAGTAACAGTAAACAACAAGGTTTGTCCAACCAAGATGACATATACGACAGGAACTGTTAAAGACAGGCCATGGGAGAGGAAACTGGAGAAATACGCGAAAAAGAGACTGGGTCGAGATTAAATAGTGTGGGTTACATTATAATATCTTCACAATAGTTTTGCACAGGCTAAAAAGGGTATAAGGAGACAACCTTCCCCTTACATTGCCGCCCCTTCTTCAAAAAATGCCTTTTCTATCCCCCGATTTCTTAAA
>NW_004797752.1:468778-477637 GCF_000002075.1 Aplysia californica
GGGTGGGAAGGGGCAGAGGAGGCGGGTTGTCGGTTGCGCATGGGGGAGGGGTGTATGGGTTCAGTGGCTTAGTACTACCTACCATCTTCATCAGTCTTGATCACAATGGGCGGGGAGCGTGGCCCGTCCCCCATTTTGGTGAAGGCTAGAATGGACACCCTATAGTTAGTCCAGGTTTTCAGCCCGTCCACGCGGACAGTGAGCTCGTCACCAGGTACAGATTTCTGCATCTCCTCAAAGTCGCTGCGGCCGCTCTCCACCACAAAAATCCGATAGCCCTCCAGCTTGCCGTTTTGCTTTTTGGGGTCTGGCGGCTTCCAGGAGACCAGGATCTCCCGCTCGCTCACAGCCGTGCCGCTCACCTCCTCGGGCGGGGCTTCTGGCTCTATTATGTGGGCGGAGCCAGGCGGAAGGGGGCGTGGTCATGATGGAGTGGGTAGTGTTGGAGGAGGAGGGGGAGTAGGAGGAGGAGCCGGGGGCGTTGTCAAGCAATGTCACAAGTGATGTTGATGGACGTTTTGTAAGGTGGGAGCCATCACAAAGTGACATGAGGGATTTAAGGTTTCAGTCGATGTGTGGATGGATCACGGAGACATCGAGGAGGGGCGGGGTGGGTCGAATGAGAACATAATAATGGTGATAAAACCAAATAAATAAGGAAGTCAAACAGTATAGAGGCGGTTGGAGTAGATCGAGGATGAAAGATAATAAGTAAAAAGAGGGCATGAAAAATAAAGACCCGAGGTCATCAAATAAAGAGAGAGAAACAAATCATCAACGAACACAAGGAAACAAAACAAAACATAAGTCGAACAGACAAGGTAAGTGGTGGGGTTGTTGTGGGCAAATGCTCGTGTCAACGCTGCAGTGTGTGGACATCTGTTTGATCTGTTTGACTATTCTACAAGCAGTCGGGTTAGATTGGCTGCACAGCACTCCGCGGCGGTCACTGAGGTAGCAGCAACAGCAACAGTTTTCAGAGTTGTTAAAACAGTAAGTAGAAAAAACTACTTAAGTAACGACAACAACAACAATAACAATAAAAATAACAACAACAATAATAATAATAATAAAAATAATAACAATAATAATAATAACAATATAACAATAACACCGGTAATAATAATCACCGTAAAAACATACAATAACAGCAATAACAATAATAATAATGATGATTGATGAAGATTATAAACCAACAACAATAATAAAAACAACAATAACAATAAAAACGACATAAATATGAAAAGGAGAGCGCCAAAAGAAGAGGAAGATTAAAGTGATACGGACAAGAAACGAGGGAAGATCCTCGATACGAAAAATGTTGCTGCTCCTTTGGTTACTTATCTCTAGCATGCACAGCCAAAGGTCTGCTGGTAGCTTGGTGTCAGTCACACACAGTTAGGCTCACTAAACATGTTAACTGCTGTTAGGTTTCCACAATTTTCTCATTTACACATGCTAGGTAAAAGCCGGACTGCCAATTCACTGCAAAAGGGAAGTGTCCCCTTTGATCAGCTGTACGCACTAGCGGTTACTGTTGTAAAGCAAGCTTGGCGTCATCTTTCTCATTAATATACATTCTACCATGAAATAAACATACACTCTCAGTTCTGGTGTATGACGTTAGTCAATGCTACACATATAATTACTCGTGCTATGCGTTACACTACGGCCCAATCAAAAAATGAAAACAAACCAACCATGCATTAACAGGCAAAAAATGTCGTATTTCTGACACAAAGTTTGTATTCTGGAATTCTTATTCCGAGTTGAGAACACAATAAACTGTAAAACCTAGTTCGACAACTTTTTCCAGAGCACCTACTTCTAGACTTATCAATCGGCATATTTTGGGTGTGAGTTATAACACAGAAGCCCTTTCATATGTGCCTTGATTAATGTCAGACCCGTCCAAAATATAGTCCCCCAGAAAGCCCAAACTGAGCTAGGCTAATGAAAACTAAGAGAGACAAATAAAAATCACACCACCAACACAAGATGGGGGTATCACTGAAGCCAAGTAGAAGGGATCACTCACACACAAGGTGTTATACCACAAACAGTGAATGTGAGGTTATAGTGGAGATGATGGATGAAGACGAAATGAGCCTCGAGATCATGGATGGTAAATTGTATTAATAAGTTAGATGAAAATGAAGACACACTTGGAAAAAAATGTTGTTTTCTTGGAGATCTAAACCGATTCGAGCAAGTGAAAAATAATTCCGTGCGTTCACAAGATACCGCAGCTTTGTCCAGAAAAACTTCGGGAATTGTATCATCTGTACATAAACCTGAGAAATGTCGAGATCTAGAAAGAGTATCTCCTTGACATTATAAAAAGTATTTCACTTCAAATAGAAAAAAAGTGTCATATTTACTTTAGTGCTTTAATAATTTCACGAAATTTGTTTTATAATAACAGCATATTAGGACTTGTAATCTTGAAATGTCTGCAAGTTTTTCTTTTGATTATGATAAAACAGATCTGGAGAGACGACTGGACTCACAAGAGTTGTTAATACTATAGATGAGAGATCTACACTACGATGTAAATAGAAATAGTGCTGGAATGAATTTTTAAATGCCCTGTATACGATAACTATTATCTTTACAATGGGAGATGTTTGATGGACTGATGATGAGTGCGCATTACAGTGCGAGGAAATCACAATACGATAGCCACAGGGTGACGATTATGTCAGAATGTCTACTGAATCTATACAGATAACTCAGCCGATGTGTGCATATATGTGTGTCTGCGTGAGCGTGTGTGTCAAGACTGACAGGCGCGTGGGTGTGGTTTGGTGGGTCGATGGGTGGGAATATAGAACAGCACAATACGCACGGGTGAATGACAGGTAGAAACAGAGGTGTACGTAAAACAGCTAAGGACACATAAAGAAAACTCAGAGATGATGGAAGAAACCAATAGAGACATCACATAAGGGAATAACTTCAGCAACAGCATGAATAGTTCACGACATTATGCTGGCTACAGATCTAGAGAAGAAAATACACTTAAGACAATTATCTACCTACACGAAGAAAATAAAATCTACACAAGAAAGTATTAAAACTTAAGCGTAGGCCTTTCGTAATGCAGATTCCTAAAATATTACTGTAAAATGTAAGAAAGACCTAAAAATAAACTTGGTCGATATCTTAATATAAATTGGCATAGTAAGAACAATACATTGACAACGAAAGACCGTATTTATATGGTCTAAAACAAGTCCATTCATTTGAAAGGAGCATCGTATGTTTATTAATGTTATACTATCAGGCCTCCAGGGTTGCCATAGACAATTAATATTTTCACTTCCATTATATCTTTATCACTTTCTAAATGTCTCAGAAAGCTTCCCGGTATATGTATAGGAACAGATACTCCACATTTTCAATTCCATTGCTTTTCCATGACTTCTTCATTGCTTAGACATGTCTCTAAGACCCCCCCCCACCCTCTGCACCCTTCCTAACAAACACACCAGTTTCTCCCCCCTACCCCCTCACATATTTTGCACACCGAGCAGTTGCCTGAAAGTTTATCTGAAGAAAAAGAATCTTTTCACTTCCAAAGTTTCAGATAGCGATTCTCAGTTGGTGCATTGACCTTATATTTCACAACCGCATCGTGAAGAGCCCAAAGTTTGCTCCTAAATTTAGAATGAGCAATAATAACCAACAAGGGTCAATTAAAAAGTTACTAAATTATAGAAACAAAATTACACCTTATGATGTGAACAAAAAAGTCAGTTATCTATCGCCAATCTCGTCTATAAAAAATAACAGAACCCAAAACAAACTCAACTGAAAAAAAAATACACAGTGAAACAAACTCTTACTACAGAGTAAAATCACGTCTAGATGGCGCGTTGAGTATTTAAATACAAGGGATTAAAACCCAAGAGGCTTAGAAATCAATCATGCTTGGAATAAAAACATTTCCAAAAGATATATAAAATCAATTTTAAAAAGAAAGATAAGCTTTATCAATTAAAAGAAAGAGTAAAAAATGTCTCACATTCACAGAATTATAAGTTAAATAAAGTTTAGAAAAGAGACAAAGCCTTTGCCTCAAAACAGAAAAAAAAATGTTTGAAGAAACTATAATACTATGGTCGCCTTTTCCTCACAGCGCTATTTTACTTTGGCTGCCACGTCTACTGAATTTCGCCTGGGGAAATCAAAGTGGCACCCCACGCCACACATGTAAATAATACACTTCTTTGAATTCTGAGACGACTCCAAAATGTTCTCCACTTTTTTTTTCGAGACAACGGCGGCCTTTTAGAATTCTAATACTATTTGCTATACCTTTAAATTGAAATCAATATTTTCATGCTTAGAATAAGAATTAAATCTTTCATGCTTTCCAATTTGTTCCCAAGGTCTGTGGCAACCCTGGTCATTATATTAAGTTACTTTTTTCATCACAATCTCTTATAAACATGTATATCGATATTTTTACAATCACAAAATGCCAAGAAATAGAGCAAAACCACTGACAATGATCAACATCAAGACAAGCAAAGGCGGACTCACTGAACGGTGGCGTATGCACTTGGATCATCGGAGTGCGGGGTCCCTCTCCTCTGGCAGATTTTGCTGATACCTGTAAGAAGAAGAATCATGCAGCATAGCTGAAGACATCGGTCAGTCAAAGGTCAAATACCGCAAAAGGAAAAATGGGAACGTGACAAAATAGTGCGCAACACCAGGGCACAGGTAAGAACTATTGTTTAGTGCACCTCCTTTCTTTTTATCTATTTTAAAGTTTAACGTGAACGTCTGACCAAATAAGCACAAGCCAAGGAAGCTAATTTAAAAACAGGGTCAATATCTCCCACGACTTTACTAAGGCGCACACAATAATTAAATATATGTTTGAATGACTTTTGTCTAGAATTCCCAAGAGAACGCACGGGTACCGTTTTAATAAAGTCTGTCATACAAGATCAAACCCCCAGTTATTTTCTAGCACAGTCAAAATCTTGATCATTCATCTTTCTGTAGTATAGAACAAAGCAAAACTCACAAAGACAGAAACTTTAAGAGAACGAATCAGCTTTTGCTTTTAATTAAGAGTTTTACGGCAGTTGTAACACAATAAGTTCAAATAATGAAGTGCCGAAGATTAGAGGTGTTACAAGAGAGTAACAAACAGAAAAATATATAAGAAAAGTATTACTGTTTGATAGGATAGAAGGAGCTGATAGGATAGAAGGAGCATTTTCCCCCGTGAAAATGTAATCTAGTTCTATACACCAAACAGTTGGACTTGCAGAAGACCACATTAGACACAGAGTGCCCTTTTTACCTGACTGAGACATCTGAGAGCTAGCAGCTAGCTCTTCAGCTCTCTTTATTTCAAGTTTACCTGTATGTGATACACAGTGTCTGGCGTGAGGTTGATGAGCTTGTAATTTTGCACGGGCGGGTCGATGCTGACCCGCGCGTTCTGGCGGTAGTGGGAGTCGTTGAAGTAGAGCTCGTAGCTCTTGATGGTCTCCGCCTCCTGAGGGGCGTCCCACTTGACCAGGATGGCGTTGGGACTTTTCGCCTCGGCCACCAGGTTCAGGGGCTGGTAAGGTACTGAGGACGGGCACACACACAGAACAAACGGTCACTATCACTCGTAGATACGGTGGACCCAAACAAAAAGGACACGTCTTGCTTAGTAAATGAGTAGGTTAGGAGACGAGGCATATTATGCGTTTTGTTTGACGGAGGTGCGAACATGATGCAAACGCAGTGTTAAATTGGATGTCAACAGTCGAGAGGTTACACATCGGCATTCACAAACAGCTGGGGATAACCATTTGTTTAGAACTTTCTAAAAAGAAGAGTTCATTCTCAAATATGGGGACTACTTGCTCTAAAGGGTAATACTTCTGGTTACTGATATTATAGAACGGACATATATATTTTACCACTTCAAAAAAGTGGTATGGTTCCCTTATTTTATTTCACAGGTTTGATTTACCGTCAGTTAGCATTCTTAAGCACCTTTCTATTTTCGATGCAGATTTTAGAGGAGAGCTCAAGCTTACAGAGAGTAAACCATGGCGAAGGTAAGAGTGACAGAGCTTCAGGATTAAAATACAATACCAAGGAAAAGTAATCTCGAAAGTTGCTATTTTCAGAGAATTGAGTTGATTGTTTGTAAACAGCCAGTTCAGATTTCAGTTTTAATATTAATGAATCATTCCATATATAGGAGTGAGAACAGTCGAGGGATTATTCAAGACTGGCTTTTGAAAGGACGTCTCGATAGATTTGCTGGGGTGTAAATGAGTATTTCCCTGAAGTTTGGGAACAGGAAGGCAGCCTAAATCACAGCTTAGAAAACAATAGGGCCTGGGGCATAGGTGGGAGACTGGAAATACCCAGCAGCCACAGTTCGCGCTCCGCACAGAACGCTAGCAGCTGCGACAGTTTTAGTGGGTCAAACAGCACGAGACAACGATGCACATGTGAGTGTGAGTAGTGCCTGTGAGTCTGTGATGGAGAAGGGCGAGCCAGGCAGATCACGCATGGCGTATGTAGACACACACAAACGCACGCGCAAACACACACACACACAATCTGTACAGACACACTGTACAGCTGTTCGTAGTGAGTAAGTGGGTGAGTGACTGGGCGAACAAGTGGAGGCTTGAGCTGGAGGCTAGAAGGAATTGAAAAACGCAACGCCCGATGCAGTGGTGGGCACATACGCATGCTTGACGCTAGTCTGAGTGAGCTGCAGAACGCGGCGCTGCGGCATACATGAAGTATCATAAACAGGACAAGCTGCGCCGAGCAAACGTCTTCAATTCAACATTGTAAGGTGTTGTAGCGATGGTGATAGTGGTTGGCAGTTGTAGCATCGCAGTAAAAGGTGGTAGTAACAGTGATGTTGGTGACAGCGCAAAGAAGGCGTGAATTCGCCGCTGCCGCTACTACTGCCGCCGCTGCCGGCGCAAAGGTGTGCCAGGTGGGTGGTGAAGGTGGAGGTGGTGGACACGACAAATGACCACAACGACACTGGGTGGACATCCAGCAGCTAGCTCGGCACTGAGACGACAGAGACAGTAGCGGGAAAACTGATGATGCACATAATATTGAAAAATCACGACCATAATGGCTCAGCGCCCCCGCGCTATGGGGAGACTGGGGGTCAGGGGTCAGGGGGTCAGGTGTCAGCGCAGAGGCTCAAGGCCACGCCACAGAGTACCAGCAGAAGCAGTTGTGCAGTTGCCCCATAGATGATTGTACTACGTCCACGGGTTGGCCCCTAAAGCAAGCGGTGCAGCAGGGGTTACTGGGGGTTCAGGGGAGGACGAGGGACAGGGGCGACTACCGGAGACACATTATATATCCACAACGACAGGAGGGAAAAAATAAACCCTACGCGGAGTGGGTTGTAGGGGTTGTTACATTGCAGTATCACATAATTCATTTACCGAAATCTGTGGCAGGTATTGTTAGCCACAAGGACACAAGCTAGAGTCCGTGTCTTCTCAGCGCTTCGCCCAGACAGCTCAAAGCATTGCCATTGTGAATTGGTTACAAGAGATACAGCACAGTGAACGTGATCATAGTAGGTGAATCAACGAGACATTTGAAGCTTGCTCAGTCCGCATTATCAAGGGACGCATAGGGCCATATCATGAATGCGTATTTAGTTCCACGAGCAGACGGCTATGTCGTATGATATTCATGAAACAAGGGGTCCCAAATTATGTACAACTTTTCAGATAAAAAAATCAGTTAATGTTACTGCTATTCTGCATTTATATAATCTTAATAATTTATGTTCTTATGCAATTTCCAGCTTCAAAATTCCGTGCTAAAGCTATCTAATCACCTACAAAAAGTACCACCTGGGTGAGGATAACACAGGATAAAGCAAGTCACATCATAATATATCGAAAGGTGTGAAAATCTAATTATGCAGTGATCATAATGTTGTCATAAACAAAGCATCAGTCATGATGGTGATGAACAGACTGCAAATATACAAAAGCGTGGCCAGTGATGTTATATCAGTCATCATAGGATTAAAGACAACACGTTGACGTAATAAACATACCGTGGAAAATAAAGGCCAAAAAATAGATTTTAAAAAATTCCGAGGGACAATAAATAATTCACACAGAAACAACAAACCGAACAAAAAACAGACAAACAAAGAACCAAGGAAAAATGAGGACATAGACGAGTAGATTACTCAAGGTAAATGTTGGTCATGCTATAAGGCAAACATAAAATGACAACAGATTTGTACCTTTGCTTGTACGCAAAGCTAAAAAAAAGGACAACCTGAAGTAAAACAAATATACGAAATCAAGAGACTGAACCAAAAGAAAACACGAGTTAAAAATAAAACAACACATTTTTTTAAAAAGCTGCTGGTAGTTTATAAGAATACTTTTGTTAGACAGACTGAAAGTCGCATGACAATTTCAAGACGCTAAAGTCATTAAAAAAAAAGACTCAGGAGAGGTTTTATTTTACGAGAATCTTGGAACGATCAAAACAGGAGGAAAAAAAAATACGGGGGATACTGGAGCTGTAATCTTCCGTAAAGAAGAATGTTGAAAAAAGCGAAGAATAAAAGAAAGAAGAATAAGGAAAAATCTCAAAGAAGATAAAGCACAATGTCAAGACGGACAAGAAGGAGAAAAAAACGAGAGAGAGAGAGAAAGAGAGAGAGAGAGAGAGAGAGAGAGAGAGAGAGAGAGAAAGAGAGAGAGGGAGACAGAGAGAGAGACAGAGAGAGAGAGAAAGAGAAAAAGAGAGAGAGAGAGACAGACAGAGAGACAGATAGATAGACCGACAGGCAGACAGACAGGCAGAGAGAGAGAGAGA
>NW_004797752.1:479392-487479 GCF_000002075.1 Aplysia californica
CCCCCCCGTTACTCTTACAAACATCAATTTATGTAGCTTCAGGCATGATGATATTAGCTTTTGCCTCCATTTCTATTACCAGGAAATAGCCACCACAAGCGTTATAAAGCTAGACAATTAAAACAAAACAAGCACAAATATTTAAAAAAACACAAAAAAAACGGAGTACCGAATTGGACTCTTTAGGGATGGCACATACTTCTCCCATACGTTTACGGGCAAAAATAAATATCAACATACACCCATCGATAGCCACGATCTGCTCAAGGAGTATACTGCTCATTTTCAGGGAAGCTCTTCCCTCCCCTCCCAGACCTCATAAACCTCCTAATTCTTATTCTACACTCCAATATATAGATATCTCTCAATCGGATGAATGAAACAAACGGACGTCACATAAATTACCCCCCGACCCCGAACACTCAAGGAAAAAAACCAACCCCAACACCAACCAAGAACAAAACGTAATAAACAATCCTTCTAAACCACAGCAACTATCAACAGCCGAACCGTAGTCTTCAAAAGACTCGTGAAACCGGTACGTCAGAATCAAACAGACGCAACGAAACGCACCCAAAACCAGCTTTGGGATACGAAATTAGTTCTGGAAGACACAAAGCTACCCTTGTTTCATCAAACGCTTTTCCAATCTCTTTTCCTCCCGGCTTCAATCATCTCTGTTTCCAAAGTACGTATGCCGTCTGCAGCAATACTTATAAAAGTAAAACTGACGCAGAAAAAGCAAGTTCGTGCACACACAGCCCAGAGCGAGCCGCTAGGGTTTCAATATTATCTACATTCTGTTAAACGACATAGAAAAAACCCACATAATTATGTCTCTTTGGACGTCAAAACACATACACACACAGAGAGAAAATGCACGAGTTTATACTGGTAATAAAGAGGCGGACACATCCACACATGGTATAAAATGATATTGTGACCCACAAATGCACACAACACATGTATTAACGTACAATAATATGTTATGCAATGATCGCTGCAGCACGTTTCAATAAAGATGGAACTTAACACCCCTGTAATTGAACTAACATGCCTCAAGCTAAGTTTATTCTATAATCACGTCATATTCAATACTTGAGTAACAATGAAACAACGTTACATTTCTTAACTGCAAACTAATCATGTAATGACAGCTGAAAACTACAAGAAAAGACCTATAAGTCTCATGACACCAGCAATGGGAATAACAAATGCTAAAAGGAGGGATAGGAAGCGACTATTCCTAAGAGAATTGATCAAGCAATTCGTGGATAAAGCAACTAAACGACAGTTGGTTTGTGGTGATCAAAATCAATCTGTGCGGAAAGATAATCAAAAAGAGATATTAGGCAGATGACAAAAAGTAAGATTTGTGGAGCTTTGAGTAATAGCTTAATCTGCTGGCTTTACCCAAAATCAGAAAAGAACGTAGGAAGGGGTAACCGGGATATAATAAAACAATTATAAAAAAAAGAGAGAAAAAAAAGAACTAGGCAAAAAGCATTGCCTTTCAATAAAAAGGAATGGGTAACAATTCACCCTATTAATACCACCCTCCTCCCCCAAATCAAAAAGCTCATTCTGTTTTTATCTGTGGTAGTCAATTTAACATGAAAGTTGAACGTTCTCACCTTATACGCTAAGGAATCAGGTATGCCAGTTGGAAAAATTACATGGAGCATTCTATGCAGAGTGACAGTCGTGGTTGCAGTTTAGACCACCTATTTAGCTCTCCCTATTTCACAACGTGCTGAAGAGACCTTAGCATTCTACTGACAGGTCAGTAAGGATTGTTGTAAACAGAACGAAAATTTGCACCCCCCCTTTTTTCCCCCCTTCTTTCTCACCCCTGCTGTATATCCAATACTAACTAGAAAGACGCGCAAACAATTTAGTGGTATTTGTGGTATGATAACCCCCCCCCCCCCAAATAAAGCTAAAATACGTCTTCTTTAGTGCAGTCTTCTGTCTTCATCCCTTTCTTCTCCTTCCTTCTTAGCCAAGTTCTCATTCCCCCTTCTCTTCCTCTAACTTCTCAGCCAAGTTTTCGGTCTCCCTCCTCCTTTAATCTAACATCTCGATTGTCCCCATCTTCTTACCCCTAACCTCTCAGCTAAGTGCTCTGTCTTCCTTACAACTTCTCTTCTTCTTTAAATAATAACTCCCAGTCTGCCAAACCATACATTCGCATCTGGTGGGTGTCAAACTCGTACAAAAAATCCAACCAAAACCAAAACCCAGACTATAAACTGGTGTATTGGAGAGGAAAGGGGGAAAAAGGGGGGAAAGCTTCAAAATTGGAGACTATTTCTAATGGGATAACGGAACTTTCATAATCTGGTAATACAACCTGCTTTAAAACAGACACTGCATGTAACTCATTGCTATCAAATGACTCAAGGCTAGAGTAACGCACACAAGCAAAACAGTCATAAATGTAACAATGAGAGATACACGACATGTGTGTACATTAGCACATATATATGAATATACACATATATACATATTCTTTAATATGTGTGTTAATACATGACACATAATGATATATGGTGTAAATGGAAAGCGGTCATAGGGTCCTGTTCCATCAACAAGCGCTTGAACTCATTCTAGCACGCAAAATGTTAGCTAACGTTTTAAAAAGAAAATGCCCCCGGAGCAGGTCAGTCCTCGAGAGAAAGAAAAATCAATCTATTTATTGAGCGTTCATATTGCAGGGATCATGTTTTAAAACGAAAAGGCAAATTTCCCCCCAATGTTCAATCAAGAGCGCGTGCAGTGCAAGTTCAGAATGAGTATCGAAAGCGCTTGCGGTGTAACATCCCCGCAAAAGCTGCAGCAGAATAGGAAGCTGTGGAAGCGCATGCGCAAGGCAACATCGGCGCGCTGCTGCGGCTGTCGGAAGTCGCGCGAACAAGGGACGGGAGAAAGATCTGTTGGAGGACCCAATCTCTTCATAGGTCCCAACCATGTGAAGAGAGGGACGTATGCTTATTTTAATGACAGCATTAGGCGGGCGCCTAATGGGCTGTTACGCAGCAAGGAAACTGAGGTGGTACAGAAGAAAGATCAGACCGGCTCAGAGAAGTGAAGACGTATGTGACTTCGCTTTAAAAAGATACGGTACCATAAACTGATACTATATGGCCCCATGGAAAGCAACCTTTCTTTACCATCGAAACAGATCTCATAAAAGTGTAACAAATAATGCGTCATTTGTACAGGTCAACCCCGTAGCCACTGCGATCAATCCAAAATCAGTTTACAAATGCGGAAAGAATGAACCTGTCATTATCCGAAATGCTGCACTAACATCTTGATTATAACTGCAAAGCGTACATGTCATACTAGTATTGCGACTTAGAGTGCCAGTGAGAGTTGGACCGGTTTTTAAAACATGGGTTATGTAGGTTTTATGCCCCTTATCCCTTGGGAGGCGACCTGCATCGATCTTGTCTGTCAATACAAACCAGGAGTGTGCGGGGCACGTCATAGTAACACTATGGGGCCACTCAACAAAGCTTCTTTTAAAAAAAATGAGAATCACACTCGGTTCATGCCGGTAAAAAAGAGAGCGTATTCATTAATTTAAAACCACAGGGGCCCGTGCATGCGTAGGAAGACATTGATTGGGGAAAAAAATCAGTATGCGCGACAAACCTAATAAACCGATTGGTCATTCCTCACACTATATAAATAGGGCAATTTGAAAAAAAAAGAAAAAAAGAAAAAAAGAAAAGAAAAGGAATTCCCTTTTCAGCCCCACGATGGACCTCGCGTAACAAATCCCATTATTTGTATCAAGCTATCTGCAACCACGGCGTTAGAAATTAATCAATACCCATGATCGAGGCGTGTGTATGCAGAAGCATTTTCGATCGCTTCCTTCCTTGCCATTTGCCTGGTTTTCCAAAATCTTTTCCAATCGGAACGACTCTTTAGACCAACAACGCACACAGTTTAATAATATCCATTGGACCATATTACCATTGGCATAATAATAGACATTGGCATGCATTATACATGGACAGTAAAATGGGGTCATGGAAGAGCACACTTCGAGAATGCAATCCGGGGCAAAGGATCTGGCTTTGCCTTGTACGTACTATCACTTATTCCTCCAACAGTTCTGAGAAATGACATTATCAGGTCCTAATGATGCGTTAGGCAGTTTGCGCAGGCGCTGTGCATTCTAGGAGAGAAACAAGAGAAAGAGGAGGTGCCTCGCTATTGCATAAAGATCCTCAGAGACTAGACTCCGATCTGAAATGCGGGGTATGAAGAAAGGAGATGTGTTTAGAGTCTGGAACAAATCAGAGTACATCGCTGTGGGAAAGAAACATGGACGGAAAAATGTGTTAAATCTTCAAAAAATTAAAACATTTACCACAAAATAAAACGAATGAAAAGAAAAAAGAAAAAAGAAACAGGGGCGAAAGTCGAGAGGACAACGCTAGAAAAGAGTGTCGTCAAAACAGGAGCGAGCATGCTGCGCCAGTTATTAAACAGTTCGGTGCATTTGAGAGAGATAGAACCATGGACAGAAAAAAAATCTCACTTTATTCTCTAGAGAGATTAATAGAAAGTACACATTTAAGCCATCACAGATGAGAAAAAACAAGAGCTGCGGAAATTCGACATCTCTATAAGAAATAGCAGAACATAAATCTAACAGGAGAGAGAGAAAAATATATACAGCTAGAAGTTTGATAAAACGCACATACTCCATTCAGGATCGTAAAGACACATAGAAACATGTCGCTGCTGAAGACATGGAATAAAAGGTGTTATAAAGGTAAAGAATGCTGAAGAACATCTATAAACACGGAGACTGCCGGCGAGAGCGAGTGGTGGGCGGATGATGATACCTGAAGAGCCCACTCCAGCCCACCAAAGCAGAAGACTTACCGTCGAAAATTGGGTGGGGGTTTTTGGTGGGTAGAAGACCTTTATAAGCTGAAATTCAATAATATGACAATGTATGCACATGAGCCGTGGGCTACGTCGTTATTTTTTGTACTGCTAGGTCTATGGTCACGTGCTCTCAAAATTAAGGGGGGTAACAGGTCGGGTGCATCTTGAGTCGATCTAGGCTGTGCTTCAGGGGAGGAAATGAAGGGCCGTGGTGGAGTCAGGAGGGTCAACAATTGGGGTGGAACGGAGGGAAGAGGGAGACGGCGGAGGTGGGTGGGTGGGGGTGGTTTGTTCAGGAATAAAATGACAGAACATCGAATGGAAGAGAGTCTGTTGAGAGGAAGATGAGGAGGAGGACAGCAGACAAGGCAGAGACAAGTTTTCGGCATAGTGCCGTAAACTCGATGACAACCAGGCAGGTGTAGAGGGGAACAGTCTAGAACACAGGATGGGGCAGATCTCGAGTAACTGAACACATTGAGGGTTGTCTATGGAAGGAGAGGGACTAAAACGGAGGTCTACTATTTAAAACAAGGTATGTCATCTTGAGACAGGGGGGCTAATCTACAACGCCACGTTTTACACTACCATTATTCCAAAAGCCAGGGAAGAACAGATTGGGAATGTTTTAAAAATGTTTAAGTGAAGAGATAAAAGGCAGCTGAGGTAACCTTAAATCAAAGAGTCAAGGAAAGGATCCAAGATATGATACAGTATATAAGGGAGACACTAAAGCAAAATATATAAAAACTCACCAAGGAATAGATTATACTAGATAAGTACACCATTGTTAAAGCTCGAGAAAAGTTGATTTAACGCAGAAAAAAAGAAAGGATTATTGAAAAAAAAACATTGGGTTGTATAGCACATTTAAAGAACTTTGGAGGACACAGAAAGAAGTCTTTAATAAGGAAATTATTATTTCTAGGACAGGTTTAGGAAAAGGGGGTAGATGGAGAAAAGAATTCCAAGCCAGAGTTCGCACTACAGGGGCTAAAACGTCGAGGGAAAGAAAAGCTAAGCAAAATATATGGGTCTCAAGATAATATCACGGGAAAAGGGACTTTCTGACTTCAAACGAGACAGGGAAGAAATATCTACTGCCACGAAATTCAAGTATTTCTCTATATTCTAGCAGAGGCGGTATGTTTATATTTCAGTTCAACATAGATGATAAGAATAAGTTCTACGAGCCTAATTCTTAGGCGTCATCCACGACGGGCATACACAAATTTCCTGTCAAAACTGAACCTCAATGAGAAAAAAAAGAAGAAAAGAAAACGCGTTTACGTCAACAGGACAAGTAATACGCGATAAGCCTAGGGTGTTAGTCCAAACATCGAGTAGATCTATAACAATCTTGTGTTGAGTCTTCTCTACAGCGTTTTTAGTCATTTTCTAAAACTTATTCGTAAGCAGCTAGGCAGTGGGAGAAGTGAATTTGAACAATCCAACTCTCCTCGCCGCAATCGTTGTTTAGTAACAGCTTCCCAACCATTCAGGGAAGGAAGAAGCATGTCAGTACACGTCACATGCTACAAGTATACACTGAGGTCATGCCACCATGCTGTCCTGAGAGACACAGATACACTCGTTACCAAAATGTTATTAGGGCACACTCAGTAAGACAGGCAGACAGGCAACGGAGTGCCGACACACAAATAGACACACAAACAAACAGACCTACATTTAGGGGCTGTATTCGTTACATGCTGACATATAACGGATCAGAGCACTTCAAAACAGATGGACAGCAGAGTGAAGAGAAAAAAGGGGTGGTGTACTGAGGGAAATGGGAGACATCTAATCTGGGAGGGAGGTTAGGGTTGAGGTTGGATTCAGGTGGCAAAGGACCAAGGGAGAGTATGCAAATATCGAAAAATATGTCCATCCTTCATTACTTAATATGTTCGCACATGCCAACAAAGTTTACACTATATTTCTTAGCACAGTCCACGGGAGACATAAGCATGCAAGGGAAAGCGCGCAAACATGCACTGACGAGAGATGGGAAACGCACGCATGTCGCAGACAGAATGTCGAACACACAAACAAACATACACACACGCGTGCGCACACATACAAAACGGATACAGCTTGATGCGCACACCATACCAACAATATCATCCAACAATGAACATCTGAGCATTCAAACTTCTCCAATTCAAAAATTACCATTTACATTTTAAAGTTTATTCTATCATTGCTTGTGATATCTAAATGTTCAGGCACAAAGCACAGCAATCGCGCTTATACAAGCAGCTTGCAATTTTGCCACACACACACACACACACACACACACACACACACACACACACACACACACAAACACACACACACACACACGTGTGCGCGCGTGCGAGCACAAACACACACACACACACACACTTAAATACACTCAGTGTCACACAAACGCACACAGACACAGACACAAATACACTCACAAGCATACACACTCACAATCAAGGGCGCACGCGCACGCACACATACGCACACACACACACACACACACACACACACACACACACACACACACCACACACGACAACCCCAGAACAACAAACGAACAACGTAGAAACAAACAAAACGACTGTGGTGGATACAAATTAATCTACCCTCATGTCTGCACCTGAACATCGTTCACTACAGTCAAAAAAGTCTGGTCAGGTAAATATTCAAATTCAGAACACAAGACATTCATTCAGTTGGAACTAACCATAACCATGACTAACTGAATAACTAACAAACCACATGATCTATCAATGCACTTGTCTTCAACACCTATTGCACAAAAAAGCAGCGCTGCCAGCAGCACGCAGGCGTATTACGACTTTGTAGCATCGCTGCGCTCACACACACAAAACATCACGCCGCGCGCGATCAGTCATGGGGCAATTAATGACAAGGCACCTTCTTGTCACTGTGGCAAGAAGTTATCGCTATGCAGTTCGCATACATCACACATCTTTTCTACTACAATACGTTCTTGTTTTTGTTTTACTAGGAGTTTTACGGCGCTCGCAGCTGCATCATATGGCCGTATGAGCGCGCACTACACGTACTCAGGAAGGACAAAACCATATGTCCAACAAAAAACATCAATTGCTTACAAAACAATAAGAGGTGGAAGAGGGGTCCTATAGTAATAGTATCCATGAGGGGTTTCGGGGGTG
>NW_004797752.1:488760-490287 GCF_000002075.1 Aplysia californica
CCCCCTCCCCGCCCACCGAACGGAAAGTAAAACACGTGGACGTCGAGAGGTAGTCTACGGCTAGCCAGTATGACTTTTGGCTTTGTCTTCGTCCGAATGTTACGGCACTTGCAACACATTTAGGTCATACAAGTGCGAGGTGTTTCTAGAGAGTGACAAACATAAAAAGGAGGAGAGAAAAGGACGACAGATGTTTGAACGGAAAATTAGAAAAACCACACCAGAACACGCGCCAATCACTCACAGTTAGCCTAGAAACAGCCACATATTGCCACAAACAGATGAAAGCAAATACAGCAATTAAGAGGAACGAAAATGGCAGGGCATAAAAGTGCTTATTATGCAGCCGCTATATAGAGAAGAACAATTATACCTGAACTTCACGTCATGAAAACAAAGTAATTTTTACACGAGACTTTAACAACGAGGATTTTTATAAATAACACTAATACATGTAATTGTCATAATATATGGCTTTCACTCCTATTAACACAATTTACATCATTTAAGAGGCGAGCAAATTCAGCCCTGCTGTTAGTCAAGGCCAGCCCGGGTTAAAGCGGTATGCACCGTCCCAGTAGACAGACGGAGATCATAAAAAAAACAACAACCCCAAAACAAACAAACAAACCCAAACATACATACATCCCCAATCCGGAACCGGACAAGCGTCTTCTGCGTGTAAAAAAGGAATTTCACCTTCAAGGATCGTTTAGCGACTGCTAAAGTAGAAAAGAACATACCTGTATAATGCCGTTGGGTATCTTGGGCTCGTTCCATTGCACTATGACGGTCGTGGAGCTCGCTGCCCTGGCTAGCACGGTCTCTGGAGGACTGCCTGGAGCTGTAGGAGGGAGAAGAGAAAGACACAACATTAGTTCATAGGTTGGGACTTTCACACCAGTCAACAGGTAACAATATATTTTGTGCATAAGAGTGTCAGTTTATATGTTCTGGGTTTAGATTTAGTAAGAGTTTTACAGCACTTGCAGCAGCACAAAGAGGTCATAAAAGTGCCGAAGATTAGAAGTGTTATAAGAGAGGAGAAACACAAAAAGAAAGATGAGAGATTGTTTGTTTTAGTAGAGGTTTTACGGCGCTCGCAACTGCATAAGGTCATAAGAGCGCTAGAAGATTAGAGGTGTTACAAGAGAGTAACAAACATAAAAAATAAGAAGGGGAGATAAGGACGATAGATGTTTGATAGGAAAGAAGAAGCAACCCACACCAGAGCACTCGTCAACCACTGATGAAAGTAATTTAGAACGCTGGATGACTCGAAAATAGCTGAGTAGAGTATCCCGACAGAAAAACGGGAATACTCCACAAAATCTGTTTCCTAACGCAAGAACCGAACTCAAGGCATAATATGACACGCACAAACAACAACCACCAAATACATGGTGACTTGAATATTCAAGCAATTAACATGGGGAAAGGGAAACAGTGGAACGATAATCAGCGATTAACCAACTCGGACCCGGAATGTGAGAAAAACGAGATGGGTGGTGCCTACTGGAGTGGGGG
>NW_004797752.1:492459-495167 GCF_000002075.1 Aplysia californica
AGAGAGAATAGAAGAAAGGCAACGGTAAAAAAAAAAAAAAGAAACACACAAAATTAAGAAAACAAAAGGAAAAATAAATAAAAAGAAAACGTGAAGGGAGGAGAAAAATCTAGGGAACTGCTGCTCCAATAAGATAGCAAGCTCAGAAAAAAAGCACAGAAAGACTGAGGCTGAGACCGAGACCGTAGATAAGAAGACACAGATTGACAGAAAAATAAAGAAGTAGATGTGAATATAGGTCTTCAGAGTGGTCGCGCGCGCGCAAGGTGTGTGTGTGTGTGTGTGTGTGTGTGTGTGTGTGTGTGTGTGTGTGTGTGAGAGAGAGAGAGAGAGAGAGAGAGAGAGAGAGAGAGAGCACCTATTTTCAATGGTTGATCTAACTGATATTCCCATGGCATCAGTCAGCAAGTACAACACGCGGGTCTCGTTAGCCGGCCCTAGTACCAGATCTTTTCCACGCTTTTGTTCTTCGTGGATTCTATTGCGAGGAGTTTTTTCTTTTGCTCCAAGATAAAGGAACGGTTTTGGAAAGGTACTGATCACTGACAGAAGAAAACCGTGGGAAAGTAGGAGTCCCTACCAAACAACGTGAGCTAGATTGTGCAAACAGTCATCGAAATTCAGGAGAGTGCCCCCTCCCCTCTCCTCCTCTAGACATGCACAGAAATGACAGTACAAAGAGAACAGACATAAATAGAAACAAACAAAGGATATAAACAATGATTTCATACAATGTTTTTAACTCCAGCTTCAAGACATAGTATAGGCAATATGACATGCTCTTTACTCCAGCCCTCCCCAGGGGGAACTACGCAGCATATTTTCTTCTTCTCTAACGTCACTGAAAAGAAACTCAAACATAAGCAAAAACAAAATAGAATCCCCCTCCCAAATCCATACGCGCACCACAGTATTCTTAAAAAGAGAACCCCAAAACAAGAAGCAACCTTACTCAAGTCTGTGATAAATCGACACCCCAACCTTGGTGTACACGAGCGAGCGTGTGCATGCAGGCAGTAGCATCGGCCCTCGGTCTCCCAACCTCACTCCAGTTTGCCCCACACACAAGCTAGCACGCACAACTTTTACTGGTCGGCCCAAACAGATGGGCGGCGCCGGATAACGCATAACCCCAACGACCCCTCGCATGTTTTGATTCTTTTTTCTTAGATTTTTATATCTCCTCAAAAATCGTTTTCTTCTTTTTTCGTGTTCAATCTTAGGGTTGGAGGAATGTGAGAAAAACAAATAAGGCTGAAGGGGGTGAGCAAAACACAAACACTCCGAGCAGACTGTCAGTGTTGTACGTGCGAGCGAGCGAGCGAGCAAGCGAGTTTTATTTGAGTCATAAAGAAGCATATGGAAAGAATATTGGTCTAAGAGAGTGGGAAGACGCGAGGCAACATACAGAAACATCCGAGAGATTGGAAAACAAGCAGGATCTAACAACGGCGCCTTCAAGAAACTCAGCAGACGTAAGAAAGCAAGCTAAAATCAAGTATATTCACCCTCCCCCCCTTCCCCAATCCTTCCCCCTCAACACACAAGTCCACCAAAAATACAATTATTTCACCAGTGTAAACAATACACCACCAAAAGCTCCACTCGAAAAATCTCATTATCCAGACAAACCCGGAGGAAGGAGCGGTGAATTTTCGCTTTCTCAGGAATGCCCTCACCAATCTTGACTCAAGAAACCCAGAACAAGAGATAGAAATTCGCCTCGCCTGAGGCTGACACAGTGTCCCTAACGTTACTTAAACTGGCACTGATGACAGCCGAACAGAGGGTGACTCAAACGAACTAAGGATTTCCCGACAGCGTTAAGTCATACCCTGACCTAAAAAGGCAAAAGTGCTAGTGTTTCCTTTAAAATTAAGTTTTCGCTTACTATTACAGAGTTCAGTTTATCTCGAAGGCAAAGCACTTGGAAGCCCTCGAGGCCATTGCTTTTAAAAGGTCACCCCCCCCCCCCAAAAAAAAAGAAAAAATAAATAAAAAGAAAACGTGAAGGGAACGTCAACAACGCCAAAAAAAAAAAAAGTAAGAACCAAAGCATTTGGAAGCCAGTGGGACCTAAAAACCGAAACTTTATTGTTTAAGTTGAAGAAAAAAAACAGTCAACCAACAGCACTCCAAGAGCCGGAAACAATTTCGCAAACAGTGTAAGACAAAACTCACCCACGAACAATCATTACAAATTCGATATACAGCAACCATGCAATGCCAACAAGAGGCATGAAGAACGCACACTAAATACAACTAGTTGCTTATAACCTGCATTTCAAGGTATTTTCTATACTCACAACAGATGTAAGAACACCCCGCCCCTTTTAACAACAAAAAACAGCTGAAAAAGAAGACCTAGAAAAGATGGCGCAACTTGTAATAATACCGCCGCATTAAAAGGTCGGAACCGTAAAAAAAAGACCCCAAAATCCCTTATGGGCATGGGACATGTATTTCCTTGTCAAACTGACGAATTAACAGTTCGCACGATATAGCGCACATGGAGCCGGTCTTCGTTAGCGCTGCTCGACAAATCAGGGTATGAGATAGCATGGCAGATAACAGACTCCCTCCAAATCTTGAGGGCTCCGGTTCTACACAGGAAGTGGCTGTCTCGAAATAGCTAGACATTGAGATAGAATGAGAAGCAATATGAAGAGAGAGAGAGAGAGAGAGAGAGAGAGAGAGAGAGAGAGATA
>NW_004797752.1:496080-500475 GCF_000002075.1 Aplysia californica
AATTAGACGGTTAAAATTCTTCAGTCACGGAAGCCAGTCGGAATATACGGTTAGAATTTCTCTTTAAAACAAGACTTTTGTTTGTCAAAATTGTTCTAGATTTTATTAGGATGTAGCCATTCGTCATGTCGATCTATTCTAAGGAAAAAAGAATTTTTATTTATAATCAAACGCCTCCTTCTGAGCAAAACGTTATCGCCGTGATCCACATTGGCGGACTACCTAAACGAATTAGACGGATAGAATTCTTCAGTCACGGAAGTCATTCAGAATATACGGTTAGAATTTTTCTTTAAAACAAGACTTTGTTTGTCAAAATTGTTCTAGATTTTAATAGGATGTAGCCATTCGTTATGTCGATCTATTTTAAGGAAAAAACCAATTCGAGAAAATTTCGAGTTAGACGGTTAGAATTCTCTGCCGACGATATATATTTTACTCCTCATCGACCCAAATTATATCATTTAAGGTGTAGACGTCTTCGAAATTGCTTGCCAAAGCCATCTCGGGCTGAAAGGGATTTGACATCTTGCTGACAGATACAGAGACTAAACAATAACAACAACAACAACAACAACAACAACAACAACAACAACAACAAAAAGGCCTCCCGTCACAAAAGAACGAACTCATGTTCCCTTTGTGGGACGGCGAATGGCCTGACTGCTTCACCACACACGCCAGTGTCCTCGTTTCGCTGCCATAGAATTATAAAATTATGTCTGCCCAGTACCTGGTTTTGAGAAATTTGACGTTAAAAATATTGAGTTTCACAATATTATGTCAAACTTTTTCCAATGCAATTCTTTGAATATCTCGATAACGACCCTGAAGAATCTTACGATTTTGACAGAACATTATTTGATTTCTGACCACATGGTCTTCGTATTTTAAAACGCCCAAATGTGTCAGATAGAACTTTGTAATTCTAAGGTAGCGATTTTGGGAGTTAATAAACGATTGTTCAAATCACATAAAGTAACACCACAAAAATTTTAAAAAAATTAAATTTAATTAAATTAAATTAAATAGCAGTGTGTGGGTGGAGACGCGGCTGTTTTATTATATGTAAGTAATTTTTCCAGCTTATTTCTAAAATGTTTTTCTTTTATAAAAACGTGACCGAGAAAAGAGACAGTTGCCTCAACCCTTTTGCCAGCTGTTCCTCTTGAATAAGCAATAGTGCTGTTATTACAATCTTGCTTTGTTGTACAAATGTACTTTTCATCTCCATTTTACAAAAGTTTAGGTTAATTGGGGTGGGGGCGGCGTGGGATGGGGTGGGAGTGGGATGGGGGGCGGAAGTGAGAATATTGTCCACGGTCCCACATCGGTCCAGCCATTCAGCTCTGAACTCAACCGAATTAGCATGTCCTGTGTTCTGTCCTTTTCTTTTTTCTTTTAAAACGTCTTTTCGGTTTTCGTCGCGGTCTTTTCTTTCTTTTCTCTAATTCACCCCCTCCTCTCTTCGCTTTTAAGTTTCCTTTACTATTCACATTTTCCTTTTTCTTTTGTTTCTTCAACTATTTTTTTCCTGAAGAGGAACCGAAAAAAAAAAAGAAAATAAGAAGAAAGTTTTAGTATTCCCATTTCTTTCTTCTTTTGTCTCTTCATTTTTTTTCCTCAGAAGGAATAAAAGAGAAAGAAAGAAAACTCGAGAGGGCCGGGGAGGGGCAGACCGGCCCATCCCTGTTCGGCTCCAATCGAAAGGCAGAACAACACCTGGGGACAGGCAGGCTTATCGATCGGAGCCCCGGCGCCCTCTGACTCTTCTAATCCTGCACTAGTTCCGCCGTTGCCGCTTTGTCGAGCTGGCCAGGGGAGCCCTGTATTGTCACGACTTGCAACTGTTGGTCAGGTGTCTGTCTAGAATAGTTTTAGTGCAATTGATTTGTAAATGGGTTTGTCAATGAAGGTTTCTTGTTCAAGTCTTGTTTGGGCCTGGTATATACACCCCCCCCCCCCACCCAAGAAAAAGAAGGAACAAAATAAATAAATATTGATTAATTACAATTCTTAAATGATTGTAAACTTGAAGAAAAGGAACAGTCTTTAAAGTGAAATACATATTTCGGCATGTTTTGTTCTCCAAGACTGAGATAAATATATGTGTAGTACAGTAAAGGAAAAAGAGGACGGTCAAAGCGAAATACAATAACTTAATGCCTCCATTCGCAAAATTCGTTTCGGCAAAACAAACAACAACAAAGCTGTACCAAGCAATACATACTTTGCAATGTCTCATACTCTAGTATAAAAAGTGTCTTCTGTAATCTATCTGCAGTGATAATATAGATTTACATTTCACACTGATTTAAAACAAACAAACAAACAAACAAACAAGCATTTTAAGTAAGTGTTTTTAACATCGACTATCTTTTTAACAGCTTTTGCCCGGGACTTATCTTTGTCCACATGATAAATTTGTGATCATCAAGTCCCAGATCTGCGACAGACATTGGCATTCATGGATCGCCATTCATTCTGCGCTCGGATGATCTTAGAAACTAAAGTTATTGTATCCCGATCTTTTCCCGTCACCCGTCTCTTCAAGCCTCCCAAGTAGGTTGCTCTGGGTCTACCCCCGTCTCGTTTACCTTCATTTTTTACCAGTGATAGATTACCCCATATAAACAACATAAATGACTCTAATAACATCTTTTTGGGGGGGCGTGGGGGGGGGGGGGGGGGCGAAAAAGAATTCGATTCTCATTCAGAGCCTTTAGTTACTAAGGTATGACACAACAGACTCTGTTATGACGTAATTTGTTGTTCGTTGACATTGAGCATCCCGCTATTTAAAAAATCAAATGAATTGAAAATTAAAAATTAAAAATCACACCTTTTTTTCACTCGAGCGTTTCTTTCTCAGCCACATTAAAACAAAAGAAAACAGCCTTTGTTGATTTGTTTAAACATAAACATCGAAGACTTAGTCATAAATAGACCACCACTTACAAGAAGCGCTGCTCGGTTAGCGTTTTCTTTCTTAATTATAGACCAAAGCACTGAACGTTCATTTAAAATAATACCTCTTAACTGTGATAGGTTTGAAGGACGTGGGGCATTACTAATGTTTAACCAGTATGAGTATTTCAAAGAGACTGTTTAGTTTTGAAATACATGTGCTTACAGGTGGAGTTTTATTTTTGAATGATATAAGTTTGTACATACCCATAGATTCTGCTCGGAAGTTGTACAAAACAAAAACAAATAGACTGTTAGTCTAATGTACAACTATGCTCTACTAGTGAATGACTTTGTGCTCACTCATAGATCGCATGTCGGGAAGAAGGTACATCACTCTCGTAGAAATTCGTACAGGAGAAGGATCGAATAATTGGGTAACGGTGAGTAGACCACGGCGGCAAACTGTATCCCGACAAGACCTGTGTACTGTGGTGCTCACGTAATATTCACGCAGTCAAAGCAGAAATACCCACAGTCACCATCAACGGCAGGGTCTTGAAGCGTGAGCACTCACTGGGGTGTCTAGGTATTACTTTCGACAGATTACTCTCAGGTAAAGATCACATGACCAAGATCGTCACAAGAGCCAGAAAAGTTCTGTTCGCTCAGGTGAAACCGTATTTGAAAGTCAACATGGATGATCAGCATACATTGCATGACAAGGGGGGAAGAACTGTACGCACACGTCTGCTTAGAGGGACTGAATGGACGAGCGAGGCAGCGACGACTTTGGCTAAATGATGCGAAGTGCAAGACATCCAAAGGATCAGCGTCGCGAACACACTTGGGCCGTATTCTTGAGTGGTAGCAACCTTAGGCAGAGAATGTCGTGAGTGGCCACAGGGGGCAGCCGATGCCGTGGTAAAGACCCACATAGAGGAAAACAGTGGACAGGGCAACATAGTTATCTTCACCAATCAGTCAGTATAGCGTGGGGTCAAATCTAGATGGCCTTCAGCGCCCATGTAAACGGGGTCAGAGATAGACGGAGAGAGAGAGAGAGAGAGAGAGAGAGAGAGAGAGAGAGAGAGAGAGAGAGAGAGAGAAGCATCAAGATGAACGATCGCTCCGATCTCCTTCCTTCCTCCTCCTCCATCACTCATCCACTCTGTCAGCCCCGGTACCCCTTGATAAGCAGCATCCAATGACGGAGAGAAAGAGAAGAACCCGTGTCCTCTGTCGACAATCTCTATACATCCACACCTCCGCGCCTTTATCACAGCGTTTTTGAGTGCGTTTGTACCTCAGGGGGAAGTTGTGCTTAATTGCAGAGCCGCCCGCTACGGACAGCCACAGCGTCTTGAGCGAGGAGACTTCCTTTCCTTTCATCCTCCCCTGCACGTCAATCTATCTTTATGGTCATAAGTTAGCAACAACAGGATCCCATGCTATTTTTCAACTTTCTTTCTCCCTCGCCCCCCCTCC
>NW_004797752.1:500575-502076 GCF_000002075.1 Aplysia californica
TGGAGAGAGAGAGGAAGAGAGAGAGAGAGAGAGAGAGAGAGAGGGAGAGAAAGGAAGCAGCCAGGCGCTACTAGGATAACCACGTCCAGCATGTGCACGGAGATGAGAGCCATCACAGGGGCCCTAAACAGGATTAAGGCGACGGAGATCAGTCTGCCGTCTTCGCCACTGACTCGATGAATGCCCTCAAAAAGTGAAGAAACACGTGATGTATGCTGACTGGTGAGAGGCGATACGAAGCAGCAGACTCACAAGGATTGTATGGATCTTTAGCCCAGGACATGCAGAGAGACAATGAACGTGTTGATAAGCAAGCTGGCCAGGCTGAGATTGGCGGCATCATGCAATTAGATCCACCTACAGTCAAGGAAGCATTGACAAAATGGCTCAATGACCACAAAGAAGATGAATGCTCAACATCACACACAATGAAAAAACCGGGGTGGGGTGGGGGGGGGATGGGTGACTCGTTTCTAAAGAGGGTCGGGGAGAGACAGCAACCTGCGTGGTAAAGCCTGAAAAGTATCCAATAGCTGAAAATTGACACGATCAGCAAGCCAATCCTTTCATGGATCCTGGAGAGGAGGGAGGAACAGCTATGGCATTGTACCGCCTGCAGTGTTACCTATTCTCCAACCAAATAAGTAATCTCGTGGCTCGCCGTTCACGAGCTTCAACATTAGGTGTTGCGTCCAGTTTCCGAGAAAATGCTTTGTTTCTTTGCTCGAAACGGAAAGGGTGTAATCTTGTAGAAGTGTTTCATTACTATACACTTAATACAATGTACATTAGATACCGCCTTCGGTGTTGGCGACGGGCTTTAGATTAGTCTCTCAGATATCAGAGAGTGACCCTCATTGTAGTCTTATCTTTTTCTCACGATTGTCAAGGATTGTAATTATGTAAGCTATGCCACTTCCTTTTTAAAAAAAAGATTGCTACTGAACTCTGCGCGCGTCATAAGTCCATTGTGATCGCTGGTGGAAATGTTGTTTTGTCTAAAATAAAGGCTGTCTAGAGAATCCTTACTTGTACATATATATAACAACCAAACAATCGGCATTTTCCACCAGTTTGGTAATTTTTACGGGTGTTTTGTTTTTTGCCTCAACATCTTTATGTCCATGTAAAAACACATTACGCTGTGGATTTTACTGGAACTTGTTGATTCGAGGCACAAAAAGAATCTAAATAGAAATCGCTTAGGATTCTCAACCTTGAAAGTCACTATACTCTAGTGACCATTTTCTCGCTAATTTTATCTCTGAAACATGGCGACCCCCACCTCTTTTAATGGCAAATATCTTGAAATATATTCAAGGAAGATCGGCACCTCTTTAAATCGGCGAGTCTTTGGCTGGTACGGGTATCAAATACAGTACTGTACTTTACTTTACTTTACTTTACTTTACTGTACTTATCTCGTAGTCTAGATGGCACAAGACATGGTTGGGCAACCATTTTTCTTAATTCTTCTCTCTCTCTCTCTCTCTCTCTCTCT
>NW_004797752.1:502446-504260 GCF_000002075.1 Aplysia californica
TCCCCTCCGTCTCTATCCTCCCCCTATCCCCCTGCCCCCCCTCTCTCTCTCTCTCTCTCTCTTTCATTAAACATCTGAGTTGTTATCCCGATTGAATCCGTGAGGGGCGATCCTTTTCTTAACCCATTAAAGCAAGAAATCTTACATTAAATTTTGGTCTTACTTTCACGTAAGCTTCATTTCTTGTAATGAAAGGTTCCACAGGTGTGGATTGAAATTTCAACTAGTTGGGCGCTATACCAGAATGGGTACGTGAAAATGTAAAAACAATAAAATGACCCAAAAAATGTAAACAATAACACTATCCGAAATTGCAACCCCTGCACTGCCAGACCCAAGAACAGAGTAACGAATACCTGCGTTTCAAAATCCCTGACAATAGGAGTAGATCTATAAATGCTTAGCTTTAGTAAAAGTTTTACGGCTCTTGCAACACAAATAGACCATATAAGTGCGGAAGATTAGGAGTGTTCCAAGACGGTAACATGAGGATGATAGACGTTTGATAGGAAAGAAAGATCAAACCATTCCAAAGCACCTGCCAACCAAACAAGCTTTAATACAAAGTACAATATAGTTAGGTAATGTCGGTTTCCCCTCTCAACCGACAGCCAAAATTACAGCCAACGTTCTCGAGCCCACAACTTGATAAACTCGGACAAAAAGGTCAAGGAATTAAAATGCAAAGAAAGATAACTGAAAAACAGTTTAACCGAATTTATTCATCTTTTCAAAAAAAGATGTTTTTGACTCTGTAGATTAAGTGCGAACAATTTCAGATTTCAACAACGACAAGAAGTTCATGAAAAATGCGTATAAATTACATTGGTCGGATTTCAAAAGTCTGAACAACCATAGTTCTTCATGAACATTGTCAATAGTGGGTGTAGCCACCCTATTTGATCAAACACTCGGCACAGCGTCGACACATGGACATGACATGCCTTCGGAGAACTTGTTGCGCTTCGTTCCGCAACTCCTGGACGAGGTAGCCCGAACGTTGTTGAAGATTTTGTGCAAGAGGGTGGTTGTCCCTTTTCCACCAGTCAATGTGATCCCATATATTTCTCAATCTCGTTTTTTGTTCTTTTTATGGTAAGCGTTTTGCGGCGCTCGCAACTGCATGCATGTACTGTCTCATGAGCGCGTGGGAAACGTTAAATACTTTCAGTTCTGATACAGGAATTAATTTTGAATTTTACCCGGGTGGAGATTTTTGACTACCAACGAATCTTTAACGGGGGGCAACTTGCACATAGTACCTCCGTGAATTTTCGCTCTAATCCGAGAAGGCTCGGTGTTCGATCTTACTACCCTAAGATTAGGGGTGTGGCTGAAAGACAACAGTAAGAGGGAACCAAGGAGTAGCAGTAGAAAGGCGGCAGAAAGAGTCAGGAGCCCAGAGTAGGGGACAAAGGGGACGGGTGAGGACAGAAAGTGGAGACGAAAGCAGACGAAAGAACATGGTTACAGAGCAGGAAAGGAGGTGAAAGGAGAACATTTTAGAGAGAAAAATGTTCCGTCGTTGTCAGGTTTCGAATGAGAGGCGAACACCGTAACCTGTAGACCACCAGAGCCCCACTCGGTCTCTTTCTTTCTGTCCCCCTAGTTAATGACTCTAGTATCAAGCTGTCTGCCTGTCTATCTTCGACCCTGTCTTTGTCTCAGTCTTTGTATTTGTCTTTGTATTTGTCTTTGTCTCAGTCTCTCTCTCTCTCTCTCTCTCTCTCTCTCTCTCTCTCTTTGTCTCTCTCTCTCTGTCTCCCATACACACACACACACACACACACACACAAACACACACACAAGCACAC
>NW_004797752.1:504395-507712 GCF_000002075.1 Aplysia californica
AGAGGAGAGAGAGAGAGAGAGAGAGAGAGAGAGAGAGAGAGAGAGAGAGAGAAGAAAGATACAAGGCAAACGCGATAAAAACATCAAAGACAGACTGTAAGCAAACAAAGAGAGCCAATTTATTCAGAAAATAGAAATACAAACATTGGTGCTTAACTGGGTAAGGAAACGAAATTTAGACATTTCTTTCCGGACAGGAAGTCCGTTCCATCTAATCACGTGACCGCTTTAAAACTCCCGGGCCGTTTCCTCGAAATTTTCTGTCCAAGACAGGAATGACTCAGAACTTGCATGGAATTCGCTGTAGTGCCAACATTTGGGTGGTCTTCATCCCTGTTTATGTCTTCTAAAGCTATGAAATTGATACATCTGTACTGGATTTGGCCTGCCTTCTAAATTATTTTTCATCACCAGGGTCTCAAACTTGCAGCCTGCGAGCCAGTTGAGGCCCACAGGACGATAAAATGCGAGGCAACGTGGTGGAATCAGGCTCTCGTCAAAATAATGAAAAGAAGAAAACAGCACTTTTCTCCCTGCTTAGCAATTTTTATCAAATTTTTGTTTTTTAGCTCAACACCTTTTATGTCAATTTACAAACATATCCTTTGAGGATTACACCGAAAACGTTGATTAAAGGCACAAAAATATAAATTTACAGTCTCCATGGACTCTCCAGCTTTGGAGTTTACCAAGCTTTGGCGGCCATTTTTTGCTAATGTTTCTTCTTAAATCAGGTGACCCCCACCTTCTTCAATCCAAAATATCTCCATTTCTATTGAAGATGGATGGTTAATTTTTTCATTGGATGCAAGACAAATGAACTAAGCTTTAAGATGATACCGATAACTCAATATGCCCAAAAATTGACGAGAGCCTGATGCCACCACGCTGCCTCACATATTTTTCGGCCCCTACTTGACATCTCTACCTCAGAGTTACAAAGTTCTATCAGCACAGAACCTAGTTTTGAGAAGTTGACGTAAACAATTTTGAGTTTCACAAGATGTCAAGCTTTTTCGAATGAAATTCTTCGAATATCTTCATAACGATTCAGAATAATCTTAGGATTTTGAAAAAGGAGATGTTGTTGTTGTTGTTGTTGTTGTTGTTGTTGTTGTTGTTGTTGTTGTTGTTGTTGTTTTCAAATCCCTTTAGCTGCGAGCATTTCGCTCTTGGCAGCGCAATGCCTCCCTGATAAAGGAGATAGAGCATTTGATTTGTGATCTCATGGTCCTATAGTAATTCAAAACATCCAAAGGCGAAAGATAGAACTTTGAAATTCTGAGGAAGTGAAGTGTTAGTGTGACAACCCCCCGCCGCCCCCCCCCCTACCCGCTAAAGCTAAATGTATCACGACGGGGAATCATGTGCTCGACAAGTTTTGGCATAAACTATGGAGTTATTGATGTAATCTTAAAACATGTTTATTTGTCAGGATTTTGATGAAACATTACGTGCCTATCTTGAAGAAAAATCGAGATATTTACGATTGCAGGAGGTTCAGATCGTCTGGTATCAGAGGTAATATTAGAGAGTAAATGGCCACCAAAGTTTCGTGACTTATGAAGCTTAATGGAGTGTCTTTGGAAACTGCAAATGTATTTGTTGTATGCCTTTGATCTACGTTTTTCTGCCAAATCAATCAAGAAATTTGTTGTTAAGTCAGGATAAAAGGTTTAGAAGAACCCCCCCCCCCCCACAACAAACCAGAATTGATAAAAACTTCTTAACGAGCTGAAAATGCCGTTTTCTTCGATTTCTTTACTTTGACGAGCGCCTGATATCACCACAATGTCTCGCTAATGTGGCTGATCTATGAAAGGTGAAGTGTTGCCAGATCTCCCGATGTAAGGAGTAGGTAAGAGAAGTGTATATTCTAAAAAGCCTATTATATTCTGAATTGTTGTTAATAAAGGTTTAGAAGATAAGGTGCGCTTTACTGTAAAAAAAAGAATACTTTTCAAACATTTTTCTGTACTATGTATTATTTGAAGAGACTCAGACTCACCCAGAGGCTACCACCAATGGCTCATTGGAAATTTGAGTTTCGTTAAAACATTTTATAAATAATTTCCGTTTTTTCAGTCATTTCTTTTTCTGTATCCTCCTTCCTTCTTCGTTTGTACATCTGCATTAAGCTGGCCTGGGGTGCAAATACCCAGCCTGGTTTAAATTCCAAATGGTGGGCTCTCTAACTCTGTATATGAGAGGCAGTTTCATGTTTCTACGCCGTCTATTTTGTCGTCCACACCCCCCCTCCCACCAATCATAAGCTGCGCTATAATTGCGCTTGCATTAAAATTTTACCTTACTGGCAAAATTGAGGGCAAGCGAGGCGGGAGTAGGCCCAGAACAACATACTTAGGGAACCTAAACAAATGGGTGACAGGAAAAGATCAGGGACACGTAGCTTTTTTTTAGAGCATCCGAGCAAAGAAATGAATGGAAAACAATGATCGCCGATGTCTGTCGCAGATCTGGCACTGGTTGATGATTTTACCTATCGACATAAACCAAACACAAAACTGATTTTGAATAAAATGCACAAAGAATAACAAATATTTGCGTGGGTGGCTTGGGGTTCTCCTTCTTTCCTATCAAACATCTGATTCTATCGTACTTATAATCAACTCCTCCTTTTTGTGGTTGTTACTATTTTGCCACTAGCTAACCAGTCGTGAGGTGAACTTTTGCAAAGGTGAACAACTTGTGTTTCGCGCGCTCATATGACCTTAGCAGTTGCGAGCGCAGTAAAACCTTATACTATACATACATACATTTTGCCACACTTCTAACCTTCGGCACTTGCATAACCTTATTGTGCTGCTAAACCCGTTAAACTCTTACTGAAACACAAAGAAAGATTTGCTAGAGTTTTGTGAATATATATTATGCCTGTAAACATAAGAGCGATGCTACCCCCCAGCTGAAGTGATCCGCTGTATACAAAAAGTTAAACTCTGGGATCGCAATTTCTAATTTTTTTTAAAAAGCTCGTACTTTAATATTAAACTCTGCTGAATAATTAATAGAAACCAGACATTTCATACAAAGATTCACAATATTTTTACAAATATAAAAAAAATAATCCCAAACCAAACCCCAAGCCTACTTCTCCAGAAAACAAACAAACAAACAAATAATGACGCATTCCAAACAATCACAAACATAACTAAAAATAGCTTCAGAGACAGACATTCAGATTCACTGAAGAATGGTACCGATCAAACTAAAGTTTCACTTAGTTCACTGTTCTGCATGTTTGCTCTGCACAAAATGAAATAAAATAAAATAAAATAAATAAGGATGACACACAC
>NW_004797752.1:510243-511446 GCF_000002075.1 Aplysia californica
CCCCCTGCCTTTCCGTCTTCTTATGCCTTTCTTTCCCCTGTCCCAAAGGAACCGCTGGGAAATCTTGCTAGCTATTCACCCTTGAAGCGATCAAATCTTTTCCTGTTTTTCTTTTTTTTGGTTTTTTCTCCTGTTGTTCACACCTTTTCTCTTCCCTTTTGCTTTCTTCCTTCTTTCCCTTCCTTCTTTTTCTGCCCTCAATAGCTTGTGCTGTTGGGTTTTTTTTTTCTTAAACGGGGGGTTAATATTTCTTGTATTGTCTTCTGTACCAAGAGCGTAAAATGCTTCATCTCTTTCTTTCTATCATTCTGTCTATCCCTATCTTCATCCTATGAGTTTACTTGGATTATTCTTTCTCTCTATCACTGTGGCGTTTTCGGCAGTGTGTCCCTTCCAAGAGAGATTCCACTAGTTCTTTTTTTAAATCTATTCCCTTTCTCTTTCTTTCCATTTTTGTCTTCCTGTACGCTTATCCATTTGTTTGCCCGTTTTCTAATTAGTGTTTCTTTTAGTCTCTTCACCACTCTGTACCCCCCCCCCCCAAACCCACCCACAAACAAACGACAAAAAATCTTCCTCGTCCCTACCGTACTCAATTTTGTGTTTTCCTTCACTGAGAACCCACTTTATTCAGTTATTTGTTCAGATTAATACTATTTGATATTAAAATAAATACTTTCCGACCTTAGAATTTCTAATAAAGGGATTTCAAGGCTCCGGCTATGTTTTTTTTCCTTCATAATATTTCTCTTTCGATCTCTATCTCATTTAGATATTTGGAGTGTCCTGTGTGTGAATAAAAAAGTGCGGAGTACCCCAGCGGCTTAGGAGAAACAGGATCAGGCTGAAGAACCCGCCCTCTTCTCCTGGTTTTTGTAAAAGCGGGTTTTTCTGTTTAGAAAAAATGTAGAAATATTTGTTCTGCGTTCATATTCTTTACGAGTAACGTGCTCAAACACACATTCAAGTCCATGCGCATGTGAGCTCGCGCACTCACACATATAGACGCACACACACACACATACATACACACACACACACTCTCTCTCTCTCTCTCTCTCTCTCTCTCTGTTTCTCTCTTTCTCTCTCTCTCTCTGTCTCTCTCTCTCTTGCTCACACAAATACACACACATACACGAACGCGCCCGCGTGCACACACACACACACACACACACACACACACACACACACACACACACACAC
>NW_004797752.1:514649-522489 GCF_000002075.1 Aplysia californica
CAGTGAAAAGGGGTGTTTAAGACGTGTGTGTGTGTGGAGGGTGGGGGCGGGGGTGGATATCAATATTTTTGCTACATGACGTGTACTAGTTTGCTCGTGTGTGTGTGCGTGTGTGTGTTTGTGTGTGTATGCATGTGTGTGTGCGTGTGTCTTATAAACGCACAATACATACACACACAGGTGGACACATTTTTCTCTCGCTCACTATCTCTCCTCACATACACACACAGAAACACAAACACACACACACACACACACACACACACACACACACACACACACACACACACACACACACACACACACACACAAACACACACACACACACACAAACACACACGCAGACAGTGTCTTTTTGAATATTCATCTACTGTACAATCAAAATTGTCAAATGCGCCCACCCATTGTAGAGAAGCAAAGTAGTTGCTTTTGACAGGGGGACGTAAAGCCAAATTATTCCTACAACAAATTAATTGGTAAGACAGCGTGGTGGAATCAGGCTCTCGTCAATGTTTGGGCATGTAGAGTTATTGGTATCACCTTAAAGCATATTCACTTGTCTTTATTCGGATGAAAAAAATATCCATTTATCTTGAATACAAGTCGAGATATTTGCGAAAGAAGAAGGTGGGGGTCACCTGTTTTCAGAGATAAAATTAGTGAGAAAATGGCCGCCAAAGATTAGTTATTTCTTAGCTTAAGAGTTCGTGGTAACTAAAGATTTACATTCTTGTGCCTTTAATTCACGTTTGTCAGAAAAATCCACACAGAAATGAGTTCCTTAATGGGCATGAAAGGTGTTGAGTCAAAAAAACAAATATTTGATAAAAATTCACAAACCTGCAGAAAAATGCAAGTTTTTTTATGAGAGCCTGATTCCGCCACGCTGCCTCACAATTTGTGAGACAGCTTAATAGCGGGGCTCGATAGGTTTATTAGAAACGGGTTCTTTTTTTATTTACTGGATTTTAAATAAACAAACACAGTCACACACACACATACTCACACACACACACACACACACACACACACACACACACACACACACACACACACACACACACAAATACACACAGATACACACACGGACACATACATATATACAGACAAACAAACAGACAAACAGTCATAGAGACAATACATACAGACAATACATACATACATACATACATACATACATACATACATACATACATACATACATACATACATACATACATACATACATACATACATACATACATACATACATACATACATACATACATACAATCATACAATCATACACACTCACACACACACACACATACAATACCTAATCCTTACCTACCTCCCAACCTCCCTACCTCCCTCCCTCCCTCCCTACCTACCTACCTACCTACCTACCTACCTACCTACCTACCTACCTACCTACCTACCTACCTACCTACCTACCTACCTACCTACCTACCTACCTACCTACTCACCCACCTACCTACCTTCCTACCAACCTACCTACCCACCTACCTACTTCAGGAGGAGTCAAAACAACTTAGCAGAGTAAACAGGAGCTTAATCCGTTTCCGAAACTGTCAGTTTTCATGCTGTTGTCAAAGCCTTTAAAGGTTTATGACAAGGACAATGACAATAACAATGACAATGACAATAACAATGACAATGACAATCTTTATTCATCTCGCAGGGAGAAATTTGTCTTGATCGTTAACAATGGCAGTAGACGTTACAAAGGTTATGTGCACTCACGCGTACGCACAACAAGACAGGACATGAGTAAATACATGTCTCATGTGCTGCAATAACCCGCTCCGTAAAACATTCTCTCTCTCTCTCTCTCTCTCTCTCTCTCTCTCTCTCTCTCTCTCTCTCTCTCTCTCTCTCTCTGTCTTTCTATCTCTCTCTTTCTCTGTTTCTCTCTCTCTGTCTCTGTCTGTCTGTCTCTCTCTCTGTCTCTCTCTCTTTGTCTCTCTCTCTGTCTCTCTGTCTCTCTCTCTTTCTCTCTCTCTCTCTCTCTGTTTCATTTGTAGCACTGTGTGTTCAGTGTTCAGTGTTCAGTAACCTCACTGCAGTTGGTACGAATGAATTTCCATATCTGTCTCTTCTTGCTTTTTTGGAAGTGTATCGGTTACTGCGGGTTGATAGTTGGAATTCCGGGTCACTATGGTCACTAAGCATTATTTCTGCGCCTTTTTTAGAACGTTTGTTTTGTGCAGATATTCAAAGTTACTTAGGTCTCTACCAATTGTCCTTGATGCTTTTCTGATTAACTTAATTATTTTTATGATTTACTGCCTCCCCAAATTGCTACCAAAGCAAGTGATACTAAAATTTGTCAAAGTTTCTATTGTAGTGGTGTAGAATATCTGAAGGATGTAAGGATTCAGATTAAAAGACCTAAGTTTCCTCAGAAAGTACAACCTCTGATTTACCTTTTTAACAATATTGTTTACGTGATTTTGCCATGTAAATTAGTTGTCTATTGTAAGATGTGTAGGAATCTGTGATTTCAGTTGTCTCTTGTTCAATTACGAGTAGTCGGATTGTTGGTTTTTCTCTTCTAAAATAAAAAATGGCGATCATTTAGGTGTTTTCGATAGTTTAGATCCCCTTGAATAAACGTCACGTTGGGCAGGAGGCAAGCTATTGTTGGTTAGACTCCGTGACTCTTCAAACACTCTTATTTCCCCCTCCGCTACTTCCAACTCTAATACCAGAAGTGGGAATACGAGTATAACGGAAAAGACCCCCAGTACAGGAAATGAAAAATAAAGAAGTAAATTTTAAGGCAGGTACGGGCAAACAATTGTTCATGGTCAGATATTATGGCCGCAGGCAGTTTTAGTCTGGCCTGCAGTACCCAGTAATTAATACTGAGTGAAGCTCGCGGTGAGTTGATAATACAAGTCAAAGATGAAAAGGTATTCTTGATTTTGTCACGGGAGGTAAGATAACAAGTTCTATTAAACAAGGGAAGTGACTTTTATTATTTCCAGAAAAGTAATTAACCAAGTGCGTTATATTTGCATGATGTCTATCTTTACATTTTTCTCTGGCATATTGTTTTTAAGTTCTTTCATTTCTACAGTCGATTGTTAATATAAGTAGTGGTACAAATAATGCAGTTTAAACTTCGAGAGACAATGCAAAGAAGCTAAATATTATTTTTGAATTGTATGATAAAAGGACCAGGAAACCTGTTTAGTTGTGTCATTTTGAGAATTGAATATAGTGTTCACTGTCCACACAGAGTGTTTTTCTACTGTGCTGCTGCAATATCTGGACGGAAAAGGGAATGTCCAATTGTTAGTTGTCTTAATTAAATTGAAAATGGACATTTTAGCTGGACCAGACATTAAAAGAGTCACATGTGATGGCACATTATTTAAACAGATGATGATTTCATTCAACAGAAATACTTAACGAGCTGAACGGAAACGCATAAAACTGTGTTTTGGATTCTCATACGAGCGCGATGTTAGGGGTTTATGTTTTAATGAATTGTAAGGCAGCGTGGTGGAATCAGGCTCTCGTCAATTTTGAGGCAGGTAGAGTTATTGGTACCATCTTAAAGCTTGTTCACTTGTCTTTATTTGTATGAAAAAAATATCCATTTATCTTGAATACAAATCGAGATAATTGCAAATAAAGGAGGTGGGGGGTCACCTGTTTTCAGAGGTAAAATTAGTGAGAAAATGGCCGCCAAAGATTAGTTATTTCCTTTGCGTAAGAGGCAGTGGTAAGTGAAAATTTACATTTTTTGAGCCTTTAATCAACGTTTTTCATAAAAATCCAAACAGAAATGAATTCTTTAAAGGACATGGAAGGTGTTGAGCCAAAAAACAAAAATTTGATAAAAATTCAGGAACCTGCGGGAAAATGCAAGTTTCTCCACTTTGATTATTTTGACGAGAGCCTGAATCAACCACGCTGCCTCACAATTAAAGAGAAAAAAAAAAAAAGACCCATTGTATTAGAACCCTGACATGACAGAGAAAATCTGACTCCAGAATCGGATTCTACGACGCAAATTCCAAATGAAAATATATACACACGTCTAAGCTGAAAATGTTTCAGAATTTCGTTGACAGGTGTAACCAATAGAAACGGAACTGCCAGTCTTAAACATCCACATCTTTGCACAAAAAGGGTCACTATTAGTTTCAGTAAGTAGTGGGAATATGGGAGTGATGTATTCATGTTGAATAAGTATTACAGATTCTCTCAGGGAACAAAAGTATAGTTGTAAATAAAGATGTGCAGAAAAAAGACACATGAATGACAGACCCCTGAACAATCTATACTAAACAGTTTTCACTGTCATTTTACAAGTTGAAATCAATCTGGTTTGCACTAGTGCTGGGCGGCGAGGTTTCCTATTCTTGCAAGCTAGGAATCGTAGGAATCGACTCCGAACTCAATTACTAACTTTCTTATGATGTGATTTTTTTTTCGAGGGTTACCCGGTTGGCTCCGGACATCTTCGGGATTTAGGATTGCCTTGATTTTGGAACACTACAATGCATCAACTTTTATTTTTCAAAAATAAATTCTAAAAAAAAAAAAAAAAGGAGAAGATTTTTAATAATTAAGGTAAATGGTGACCGTTGGTTTACGTAAAAAGGAGTCGACACTTTTCTTCCGTAGAATTAATCGTGGGAACCGGTTCCGATTTCGATTCTTCGCCCAGCTCTAGTTTGCACGTCCAAAAGAATCAGAAAAGCAGACATACAGGTGTAAGGCCTCTTCCAGTAAAGGCTTCTTTTATTAGACTATGTATGCAATTAGAGCTGTTGGTACAACTTCTCTCTCTCTCTCTCTCTCTCTCTCTCTCTCTCTCTCTCTCTCTCTCTCTCTCTCTCTCTCTCTTTCCCTCTTTTCCCCCTCTCTCTCGTACTCTCTCTCTCGTCTCTCTGGTCTCTCTCTCTCTCGTCTCTCTCTCTCTCTCTCTCTCTCTCACACACACACACACACACACACACACACATAAACACATACTCTCTCTCTCTCTCTCTCTCACTCTCTCTCTCTCTCTCTCTCTCTCTCTCTATTTCTCTCTCTCTCTCCTGCATCATTTCACGTGCTCAGCTGACAACAGACCCCGTACGTTTATGGAATGTCAAACGTGTTGTCTGAAAAACTGTGCCTGAGCTAGATGGAAGAACTATTCGTGATAATAATTATATATGGCTTGCAATGGAGGTTGTGAAAGAAGAACTAAGATTCAAAAGCAGTGAAATGAAATCTGTCTAGACAGTGGGAAAAAGCAGTCTCTAAACATGGATTATATTTTGGAAAATTAAATTTATAAGTGAGTTCATAAAACCAGCTTTGAACGCTCTAATTGAGAGTCTTCGTTGGACACTGTTCAGATCCAGCATCTGTTAAACCTAGATTAAAACATTTTTTGACAATCTATTTGACTTGTAGTTTGTCATATTATACTTCCTTTCCGTTACCGTATTTTCCTAGCCATTACCTCAACTTCTTTTTGCGTTACCATATTAATTTCCTCTCCGTTACCGACACTTTTCAAACAAAATATTTGAAATGACATACACCCCAGATTAAACAATTTAACTCCAAAAATTGCATGTTTTGTCTTGAGATTCCAATCAACGGCGTATATTAAATTGATAACTGAAAGGAACATTCTTAAGCACAGTACACAGATAGAGGCCTATATCTTCGCTAATGTTCAGAATTAAGCCTTAATATTAAACAACAGAGTGGAGAAGACATGGCCAATTCATCATACAAAAATTGAGCGATAAAATGACAACTTCATTTTCTTAAAAAAAGTGATATGCCAAATTTCTACATTATAGAAGTCCCATATATAATATAATATTCTCTTTTTTGTTTTAGTAAAGTGTTTAACGGCGCTCGCAACTGCATCAGGTCATATGAGCGCGCGGGACACACCTAATATTTTCAGTTGGTAGGAAATTTAGAATTTTGCCCGGGTGGCGGCCGAAGCCTACTCTAATCGATTTTAGACCCCCAAGGGATCTTTAACGTGTGCAACTTGCACACGGACCCTCCGAGTTTTTTTCGCCCTTGTCCGAGAAGGCTAGGTGTAGATCTTTCCTACCAGAAAATCAGGGGTGTGGCAGAAAGACAGCAGTAAGGAGGAGCCAAGGAGTAGCAGTAGAAAGGCTGCAGAAAGAGTCAGGAGCCCAGAGGAGGGGGCAAAGGAGGTGAAGGGGTGGGGGCAGAAAGTGGAAATGAAAGCAGACGACAGAACATTGATAGAGAGCAGGAAAGGAGGTGAAAGGAGACAATTTTAGAGAAGAAAATGTTTTGGTCGCTACCCGGAAACGAACCCGGGACCTTTGAATGAGAGGCCAACACCTTAACCTCTAGGCCACGAGAGCCTCTGACAACGGCTTATTGACGCAAATACTCGTATTTTCACAATCGAGAAAATTAACTGCAATTGGCAATGCGTGTGTTTATTCCGGCTGATATCAAAGGGAACGAAGCAGGTGCTCAACAGGAACGAGCACATTTTAACACCCCCTTCTTAAATTAAGTTCCAAGCGGCCCCATCGAACGACGTCAATCAAGGTGACTTAGTTGTGACTGTCATGGAAGTAGAGGCACATGTTATGCCAACTAGGTCAATTGAGTTCCAAATATAGACCTAAAGTTTACTCCTTCCGGACAGCGTAGACCTTAATGTCAGACAGATCGGTTAACATCCACTGTTCTCATGGGATGTTACGGGCAAATTTTAATGTTTAAACACTGACCAGAATGGCCTTCCATACAGCAAGAATTCGTACATGGGCCATCATCCAGTCAGAGATATTATGGGAAGGAGGTGCAGAGAAATGAAGACATCTCTAGAGACAAAATACCGTCACTTATAATACCAGAAAATACTAGAATAGGAAAAAAATAGGTGACAAGTTGAGAATCTGTATGAGATTGAAACGCTAGAGCTAGTACGCATATTTTGTTTTATACATAGAGAAAGAGAGTAGTAGACAGAGAGAAGGAGACACACGCACACACACACACACACACACACACACACACACACACACACACACACACACACACACACACACACAGAGAGAGAGAGAGAGAGAGAGAGAGACAGAGAGAAAGAGAACGAAAGAGAGAAATAGAGAATCGGACAGAGAGAGACACAGAGAGAGGGAAGGAGAGAGAGAAAGAGATAGATAGATAGATAGATAGATAGATAGATAGATAGATAGATAGATAGATAGATAGATAGATAGATAGATAGATAGATAGATAGACAGATAGATAAACAGATAGAGATATAGATAGATAGATGGATAGATAGATAGAGAAAGAGAGAATGAGAGAGAGAAAGAGATAGCGTTGACCAGGTCTTTTATCACACAAGCTCTTTAACTTCTAGGCTAATGAAAGCTGATCCTCAACAGAAATACACTGACTAACAAAACTCAACATACTGGTCCCATAAAACTATTTTCGAACTTGATGTTACTGATGGAAAGCCTGACAAGAATGTAGGTGAAACCAAATTTCTTTAACACATTAATAAAGGAGCTTAGTAAATAACGGATTTGGATGCACTTCTAAAAAGCTATCACCCTTACTCCTGTAAGTATTCACACCTTCATGTTCTTCATGTCTATTCACTTCGCCATCATTCCATTCTTCACCTGCGTCATCATGAATAAAACATAATATTATAACAACTATATCCGTACCAGCGGCAACAGCAGTACGAAGATAAGAACAAGCACAGTATAGTAAACAGAAACAACAACACTTAAAACATCGTCAACACCTTCCACAGCCTTAACGACAGCGGAAAAATGAACAGCAACCCCCCCCTCCCCCC
>NW_004797752.1:524821-534095 GCF_000002075.1 Aplysia californica
AGTGGGCTGAGAGCCTTTAAAACTCCACAAAACGACCCGTATTTAAAAATGTTGGTATTTTTACGCCATCACTGACATAATTTAGAAAATTTACAAGGTGGGATAAATCACGGTTGAGAGGAATACAGCATCCCAGCACAATGCCGATAAAAATGTCTCCCTTTTCGGAATTCCAATTCGGGTCTCCTGCGTGGAACAGCTAAGCACCTAACCGCTACCCAAAATTCAAGACCGCCCAGTCTGGGATTCGAACAAAGGCCATTTGCTCCGTACTCCATGATGATATCAACTGGGCGAATAGAGTCTTAAATTTACCAAACAAACCGACAAGCTTTTTCTTTCCAAGGGAGTGTTGAAAACTGGAAGTTGGGCTTTACCATCATTAGCAAGCAGGAACTGGATTTGGAGATACATAGCAGAATTGATACAATCTTTATTTTAATGAAAGGTAAAATTCAAGCCGTGGTAAAACCTGAATACCCTTAATACCTTTAAGGACAATTGCACAAGTGAGACTCACCCCATGCTTAGCTGGAACCAGAAGCAGCTTTTCGCCTCCAGGTCCATCATCTTTTTCTGAGCTGAGCTGGAATCCCTTGGTCTTCACCCAGCACCGGAACTTGGAGTTCTCGGTCGTAAACTGTTCATCCCCGGTCAAGATTCGCACGATGCGCTTGTATTTGTTCCAAGTCACCGTTTTAGTCTTCCCGCTGTCGCCATAATTTTTGGTGGCCCACGTCTGAAATTTCTGATACATTTCCGACTCCCGGAAATCCTCAGAACCGCTCCGGGAAGGTCCGGAGTTTATTTTGGAGTCATCAAAATCTCGGTGTCTCTCTGTCACGTCTCGGTAATCAGATGGAGAGTCATCCGTGGTATTGTCGTCTCCCTGTGTGTCCGTGGCAAAGGCTGGTTTCTTGTCTCTCTTTCCCAGATCGTTAAATAAGTTAGGATTATGGGACAGGTGGAGGCTGCTGTTGCTGTGTGAGCGCCTCCAGGGGTTGGACCTCTCAGTTCTGCTCATGTGGCTGCTGATCCCCTTGCGCCTTGATCGTGACCCGAGTGACGTTAACAAGAGGGCTACTTGTTCTTCGGTGCTGCTAGAGTGACTAGCCCTGTTTCCGTCTTCAGAGTCTTCAAGACTAGGAGGGCATACGGAGGTGGGCAAAGAAAACGGAAGGAGTGGGTCTAAGCTGAATGTTTCGCTTTTGTCAATCTGTCGAGGTAAAAAAGTTCTTGAACTACTTGAACCAGATTCGTTGTCCTTCACAATGTTCGAGAAGGAGCTTGGAAAGGGGGAAAGGTATGATCCAAAATCGTATGTTGGTGGGGTATGTAAGGGCATCCCCGGCAGCGATGGGCTTAGAAACGCACTGGGTCGTATGCTGTGGTGGGGAGTACCGCTGTCTGATACAGTTAACTGACTCGATTCAAAAGAAAAACCTGTCTTCGGTGGGTGATCTTTCGATGAAGCCAGCAAGTGAGCGAGATAGGGGTCGGAGAGTCGAGAGAAAAGACGCTTTGGCTTGGGTTCTTCTCTTGATCGTAATCCTAAAGAAGAGGTCGGTGTGGAAAAGGGTAATGGGTATGGGGTAATTCTTAAACTTTGGCGAGCTGACAGATTTGTTCCGCTGCACGAAGCTGATTCTAGGTCTAGGGTGTTAGATGTTACTTTAACCCTTGAACTCCCAACAGAGAGGGGAGCCAAGCTGTCATGATTGATGTCGAGAGGCAGCTGTATGCTCTCAGTTGTGGACGAGGACGGTTGGAGAAGCGACTCGGGTACAGAAGCTGGGCGCAGACTGGCAGCTGACGTGGAAGCTGTGGCGTCTGTGAGAAAATTTTCTAAAGTCTTAGACAGACCGGGCTGAGAGGTAAAAGGAGAACTGCTGGACTCCGGCAGGAAGAGAGAAGAGCCAGTGGGTTTAATCGTGACTCCACACTCGGCCATGTGCATTGTGGCTCCCCCTCTTGCTTCGGGGGTTCTTCAGGTCTTGCCTGTGGCGACACTTCAACTTCTGTGGGAAAAAAGATACAAAACAATGAGATAAAACTAACGACTCAACTTTGAGTAAAAGTAGATTTGTTCCCTCTCTCCTTTTTTTCTTTTAGAGTAATAAGTTAAAAGAGTCTTTCCGAAATGACGTCTCGGCGACCCGAATTCGGGCCCATAAAGATTCAAGATCTCGCTTATGACCTCACTAGAACTATTAGGTAACGAACGAGGGGCAATAGGGTGGTCATTATCATCCAGTACCAGATCTGCGACAGACATCGGCGATCATGGTTCTCCGTTCATTCCTTTGCTCGGATGCTCTTAGAAAAGCTATGCTTCTTGATTTTCCACCGTTACCCTTTTGTTTAGGTTTCCTAAGCAGGTTGTTCTGGGCCTACCCCTGCCAAGTTTGCCTTCAAGTTTGCCAGTGAGAGCTAGATGTTCAAGACCCTTATGTCTCTTCTGGTGTTCAAAAAACTGCATTTGTCGTTTCCTGGTTGTTTTTAACAGTGAGCGTTCCATGTGGGCTTCATCAAGCACAACCTCATTTGATTTCTTTTCCTTCCACGATATTCTTAGCAGTCTCTTAAGAAACCTAATATCTGTTGCTTCTATTTTATTTTCACTGCATTTAGAGATTGTCCATAATTCAAAACCATATAGAAGGGCTGACCAGAACTTTCATTTTGGTAGTCATTGAGATGTTTTTACTTTTCAGGATAGGGCTCATTTTGATTGAAAATAGACTTAGCCATTGTACTGCACCGTTTTATTTCTGTGGAGCATTTGGCATCAGATGTTATTATATATTCTGGATATTTAAACTGTTGGACTTGTCTGATCTGTTCACCTTTGCTAATGAGATTATAAATAAGATTTGCTGCTTTTTTGGATGTTACCATGCATTCTGTTTTCTTTACATTCAACAATAATCTTTTACGTTCACTTTCTATAACAGTATCTAAACGTTATTTTCTGGATCTACTATTAAAACTGTGTCATCGGTATATCTCATGTTTTTAATATTTTCTCCATTCACTTTGAAACCTGGACATTCTTCTACGTTTCTGAGGATTGTTTCACTGTACATGTTAAAGAGGTCAGGTGACATAACACATCCTTGTCTCTTCTAATCTGCTTATATCTACTGTATTCTCCAGTAATTCGTACAACAGCGCTTTAGCCCCAGTACAAATTCCTGATAATTCTTAGATCTTTTCCATCTATGTTTAGCTTTTCCAGTATTTTAAATAGCTCATCATGACTAACTTTATCGAACGCCTTTGAATAGTTAATGAAACATAAATACAGATATGTCCCTTTTTCTTTTCCATGATTGTTCTTGGGATATCACAGCAGTGGTTTCCTGTTGCCCGCTGCCGGTTTGTGTACCGTTTTCTCTACTAGCCTTTGTCATCCACCGACAACCCACAAGGCAGTGGGGGGCTTTTGTAGGATTTACGGCCCCTCCCGTCGCCAAGATGGTCCCTTCTTCGAGCGTGTGAGGTATTTATTGAAGCACCTGTGTCACCAGGGTTCTCCTCTACTCTCCATGCCATCTCCCATTTGGTTCACGACTGCTGGCGGTCTTTCTCCTATCCACCACGTGGGGACGCGCTTGGTTGGTTATGAGGACCTTTACTAAATCTTAGTACTTCCCAAATATTAACCCAAATAATTTGTGTAGTTAAGGATCGTAATCCCTTTCAACACACTGGCTATCTCAAAGGCGGCATCAACGGTATCACATCCGTCTGCATAGGACTGAGATAGTTAAAGAAATAAAACGATCATTAAAACTACTTGAAGGGAAACACCGTGAGGATATATCGGTTATCAAACCCTTGACCCCGAATTACGAATCGAGTCTCTTAAGCACGGCAATGCGTTGACTTTTACAGTTATATCTTTTTATGCACCCACTCTTCATACGGTATAATAAAAAAGATGGATAGGGGAGAGGCGGTCGCTTGACGAGAAACGGCCCATTCATTCTACTGAAACAGTCACACACTGAAAGACGAGATGAACTGTAACCTCAAAATGTATAACTCGAGATCATAATGTCGTTGCATGTGTCAAGGTCATCATTGACCAAGAGGAATAGTGCTACTTATCTACGCTGCCAGCGAAGTGGAAGTTTTGTTTCATACTCATATTATATTACAGGCGTTAAACAATGTTTGGGTACAAGCAAATGCAAGCGACGCAGCACCCTAAACAGACGTTGATAAAAGTCACTGCCATGTTGTTAGAAGGGGAAGGAAAATTAGTTTAAGTTTAATAAGTTTTATGGCACTTGCAACACAATTAGGTTATATAAGGAAAAGGATGAAATGATGGTAGAGGGCAAAACCTAAAATCCCCCCCCCCCCCCCACACACACACAGACAGAGAAACCCCAAATGCAATTATGATGAAAAATTGCACAACATTTAGATGCTCCATACGTCAGCAACGACAGCCAAAAGAGATAGACTGGTTTCTATGTAAATTCTCCATAAATTGAAACCATACCATCAACACATTCAGGGCACCGGATTCAAGATGCTAAACACCTTCATATTATTATGTTTTGATATGGGTTTTTTAAATTGGACACAGGTGGAAACAATATGTTTAAAGTAAAGATTTGGAAAGAGTAACCAGCTTATTCTTGAACAACGTTCAGACTGGGTAGAAACAGGTATCAGGTCGCTGTGAAGTCAGACCAATTTTTGGGCAACTGAAGATATTAGCATAATCTTAAAGCTTGTTCATTTGTCTTGCATTTAGCGAAAACAGTATCCAGCTATCTTGATTAGAATTAGAAGTCAAGATATTTGCAATTGAAGGAGGTAGGGGTCACCTGGTGTCAGAAGTAACACGAGCGAGAAAATGGCCGCCAGTTTGGTGGCTTCCAGAGCTTGAGTGACCTTGGAAACTACAAATTTACATTTTTGTGGCCTTTAATCGATGTTTTTCCAGTAAAATCCAAACATTAATATGTTTTTAAATGGGCGTAGAAGATATTGAGCCAAAAAAGAAAATTAGAGAATAATTGCCTTGCGGCCAGAAAAAAAATGCGTTTCCTTGATTACATTATTTTGACGAGCGCTTGATTTCACCACGCTGCCTCACACATCTACAAAGTCTTTCATTTTTCATTCCTCGCCTCTTGAAAGTTTATGACCTGCGTCTATGGTGCACCGGTTTGGATCTTCGCCGTTGCATACAAAACACATGAGTTTGATTCCTGCAAGGTGATAATTTTTATCGAGTATCAGAGTCTGCTGGGACGTTGTATCCCTCTCAGCCTGGGCTGGCCGACCCAAAGAGCAAGATCGAAGCAACCCGCTCCCTTAATAATCAAATTTAATAGTGTCGATAGGAGAGTACAACTTCTGTAATTTTTTTTACTCTGCTTGTGCAGTCAAGCTTCTAAAATGTTATGAATGGATTTTCTAAATTACCTTGACGATAGTCCACGTCAATTCTTTTCTAGTTTATACTTGTGAGTCCACACCCCCCCCCCCCCCCCCACCCCACTTATTTCCACCGCGAAGTACGTGGGAGAGTCAAAAAGCAATGCCAGTTGTTCGCTATTTTGCTCAATTTTGCATCGAATTTAGTGGAATTCAGTTTACAGGTACTTGATCATTTACTTTTGAACTCACACTGTTAAAATTTAAGTTTCCTTATTTTTGGCCCGAAGGACGTCACATCAAAATGGCTACCCTTTGGGAGGTCTGTCATGGGTAAAGAGTAGTAACTGAATTCGTTGTTTTAGAAGGAAAATCCACTGATAGCATCCAAAAGAGACTTCAAAATGTTTACACAAACCAAGTTCTAGATTTTGGCACTGTATAAAACGTTTGAGCAATGAACCAGAAGTAGAGGAAGAAGTGTCCATATGTTTGTCAGACAAGCGTCGTCCGAGGAGTTAGCCGGAAAAACCATGGCAATTGTGTTTCAGGACGTTCATAGTGTGCCTGTCACAGATTTTTTAATTTTTTAAAATTTTACCACGAGGAACAACTGTCAATTCTGAACCCTACATTGAAAAACTGAAACGACTGAATGCAAGAATTCGACGAATCACACCAAATTTAAACATGGAAAGAGTGTTTTTCTCACCATGGCAATGCCCACCAGCATTCGAGTACCAGAACAAGGGAGACAATTACCCCTTTTATGTGGAAAACACCAAACTTATTCTCCTGCATTTGGCTCCTTCAGACTTCCACATTTTCGGTCTTTGAAAAGAACCACTGACAGGTCAACATTATGGAAGCGATAAAGAAATCAAGACTGCTGCAGCCCTAAGACCAATCTGATAGGTTTTTCGAAGCTGGCATAAGTGGACTAGTAAAATGTGGACAGTGGCTATTGAACGAAATGGAGACGATATTGAGCTATGAAAATCTGATCCTTAGATGCTCCATTTCAATTTGAGGTATCATAGTTGCAAGTGTGTTCTATTTTCTTAAAGTTATTAACGAACTAGCATTACTTTTTTTACTCACCCTGGTACCATTTTCATTATTTTTTAAAAATATTTTTTTAGGGGGGGGGGGGGGGGTTACGGCGCTCGCAACTGCATAAGGTCATATCAGCGCGCGGGACACACCAAATATTTTCAGTTTGTAGGAAATTTAGAGTTTTGCCCTGGTGGCGGCCGAAGCCTACTTTTTTCGATTTTAGACCACCAAGGGATCGTTAATGTGCGCAACTTGCACACGGGACCTCCAAAATTATTCGCCTTTGTCAGAGAAGGCTAGGTTATATTTTCCTAACAGAAGATCAGGGGTTTGGCTGACAGACAGCAGTAAGAAGGAGCCAAGGACCAGCAGTAGAAAGGCTGCAGAAAGAGTCAGGAGTCCAGAGGAGGGGCGCAAAGGAGGTGAGGAGGTGGGGGCAGAAAGTGGAAACGAAAGCAGACGACAGAACATTGTTAGAGAGCAGGAAAGAAGATGAAAGGAGGTAAAAGGAGGCAGTTTTAGAGAGGAAAATAATTCCGTCGCTACCCGGATTCGAACCAGGGACCTTTGAATGAGAGGTGAAGACCTTTACCTCTAAGCCATGAGAACCCCCTTTTAATTTTTCAAATACTCCATCCAAATCAAATAGGTCTGCACCTTATTGTGCCTACTTATCATCCCTCTTTTCATACATTTACGCACACGCATGTGCACTAACAATAAGTACTATATGAGTCGTGGTGGTCAAACAGGCCCCCGTCAAAACAACAAAATCGAAGAAACAAGACATTTTTTTTCTTCGTTTTTGATAATTTTTATCGAATTTTTGTTCCTGTTGTTTGTTTTTTTTGTTTTTTTTGCACAACATCTTTTATGTCTGTTTAAAAAAAGACATCACTGTGTAGATTATATGGAACATGTTGAATAAATGCACACAAAATGTACTTTTTTAGTTTCCAAGGACTCCCAAGCTATGCAAATCACCAAACTTTGGGGGCCATTTTCTCGCTAATTTAACCCCTGAAACCAGGCGACCCTCACACCCTTCTTCAATTGAAAATACCTCTACTTTTATTCAAAATAGGTGGGTATTTTTCCGTAAAAAACGGGACAAATGAACACGCTGTAAGATGATACCAATTACTCCACATGCTCAAAAATTGTCGAGCGTCTGATCTACTGCATCGTGACGCATATATAGGAAAGGTGCCAACACCAACCGCATGTGGCCACTCCACGTTATACAGAAAAGCACCTCCCCATTCGCTAAACACACTTCCTCACTTCCACACGTCCACGTACAAATACAAGCGCGACAACTCTCTCTTTCTCTTATTTTACCCCACTCTGTCTGTCACACACACACACACACACACACACACACACACACACACACACATAAACACACAGACATACTCTCACGGAAAACATTCTCTCGCCCTCCCCCCCCTCTCTCTCTCTCTCTCTCTCTCTCTCTCTCTCTCTCTCTCTCTCTTTCTCTCTCTCTCGCTTTCCCTCAATAACTATGTCACCTCTTTCCCCATACATACACCTCATTCACCCATTCACTCTCGCCGTCACATGTGGTATGTATTGACTCACCTACAGTCGTTTTCTTGCGCATCTCTTCGAGTTTTAGCATTTTTCACAGAGTCATTTCAAATACTCTTCCTACAACTCCAGGTTTTGAATCCATCTTTTAATCCCTGACCTTAAAACAATCCCGCCGAACATGCCTTCAGAATTTGAGAATGACGTTGTATTTCTAAATGGAAAAGAAAAGTTTTGATCTGATTTTGTTACCAGTGTATAAGAGTTCCGTTCGCATCTGCTTTTTTATACATATAAAAACCAGCTGTACTATTGAACAACAAAGCCTTTCCGAGCAATTATTGAAATCTCTGGAACCAGTGTGTCGCTTTTTTTACATCGGACACCCATTTCATTCTTTACATAGTCTCTGTTTCCAGAACAACTTTACTGTTACTTTACTTTTATCACAGATGCCATCAGAGTTCTAGCCCTTCGGTCTGATTTCCAGGAGAAAAGTAAAAGAAAATAAACAATAAAAGAAGTGACCCAAAAAAGTACCCCAAAAAACAACAACAAAACAATTCAATATTCACACGTTCACAAGGGAACTGTAATAATATTTGGAACGTTTTTATCACCACTTCTGTTTTCAGATATTTCTTGAAGTACTCTACTTTCCACACACCAAGTTCATCTGTTGCCAGTAGGAACAAGAAAAAAGTAGCCCTACAAAAATAATAAATCCTTACGAAAAACGCACCGAAAAAGGCGATTATTTTGCAGAAAAAAAAGATGAAGAAAATCAACTGGACGAGAAGAAGCAGATCTATGTTTAGAACAGCTCACACACCTTCTCAACTTTTTCTCGAGAATCACATAACAACACAAGTCGCGTCTCGCGCATCAAGTTGTCCCACATCCGGTAGCGAGCAACGGGACATCACTCTTCCCAACAACTCTCCCAGCCACTGAGTGCTCCTTCCTTCCTTCCGGTCAGTACAGCGACGGTGCGTCCGAAGTTGGAGAGTCGGGCAAAACGGGTCAGCCGACACATGCCCCGCTGCACTCCTCGGGCACCAGTGGCTGTGACACTGAGCGGTGCTGAGAGGGGCAGGGGATGAGGGGAGAAGGGAGGGAGGGAAAGAGGGTGGGAGGGAGGGAGAGATGGAGGGTTCTGACAGTGAATGGTTCTTACTCTGAGCGGGACAGGGGATGGGGGAAGGAGGGAGGGAAAGAGGGAGGGGAGGAGAGAGGGAGGCTATGACAGTGAATGGATCTGAGTGGG
>NW_004797752.1:535628-538957 GCF_000002075.1 Aplysia californica
GGAGATACGGGTTTTGGGAGAGAGAGAAAGAGAGAGAGAGAGACAAAGAGAGACAGAGAGAGAGTGAGAGAGAGAGAGAGAGAGAGAGCCATATCGACAGACAGATAGACAGATAAACAGACAGACAGACAGATAGACAGACAAGCAGACAGACAAATAGACAGACAGACAATAAGAGAGACAGAAAGAAAAATGCGGGGTCGGAGAGGGGGATGTGGTGGTCGAAAATGTGGCTGAAGGCAGGCTACAAGGGTCTGCTCTGAGGAGAAAAGTGATTAATAAGGAGAAAGGATTCTAGAAGAAAGGCTTCAAATTATTATTACTCTCTTATGTTTCTTTTACTTCACACATTTTAAAATCATGTTACTTACAACAAGACAGCTGATTTCTTTGTTCTCGTTGCACTCTTCAACTCAACCAAATTTCGTTCATGAACCTAAGCCACTTGCTTGTCACGTTATTTCGTTTGTTTGAAGATATTGGGTTCTTGTTTGTAAGTATTTTACGACTCTCGCAACTGAATAAGGTCATATGAGCGCGTGGGACACCTAAACTTTTTCAGTTGGTAGGAAATTGTGAATTTTGCCCGGGTGGTGGCCGAAGCCTACTCTTATTGATTTTAGACCACCAAGAGATCTTTAACGTGCAAAACGTGCACACGGGCCCTACGAGATTTTTCGCCCTTGTCCGAGAAGGCTAGATGTAGATCTTTCCTACCAGAAGGTCAGGGGTGTGGCTGAAAGACAACAGAAAGAAGGATCCAAGGACTAGCAGTAGAAAGGCTGCAGAAAGAGTCAGGAGCCCAGAGAAGGGGGCAAAGGAGGTGAGGTGGTTGGGGCAGAAAGTGGAAACTAAAGCAGACAAACAAAATATTGCTGGAGAGCAGGAAAGGAGGTGAAAGGAGACAATTTTAGAGAAGAAAATGTTTCGGTCGCTGCCCGGATTCGAAACCGAGGCCAACACCTTAACCTCTATTCCACGAGAGCCCCCCAGACATTGGGTGGTTTCATCAAATTATTTTTTTAAGGTACAAAAGCAATCCCATGGTTTGAGAAAGAAAACTAGGGTTGTAACACTGAAATAATTTATGTAACTTAGATCGTTGGAGAGCTACTTGCTATTAGTAAGGCGAGAGAGCGATCACAACCACACTCCACGCTTAAATCCATGGCTACCGCAAGCCAAAGAATTCAGTCAAATTAAGCATTTTTGGAATATTTTATATCGGGCTGCAGCAAATCAGCCCCACACCCTTGCTCAATTTGAATTAAATTCCTATGAAAACATTCACACGTCTTTATCTGTCCATGCATCGCTGAGGAGAAACCGGAAATTATCACATTTGTTATCAACTTGGTCATTCTTTTCTAGAATTAATCATTTCTGTTAAAAATATACATTTTTCCACAAATATAATACAAATCAAAAGTTGAGCACCCCAATTTCCAAATTGACCAAATCAGGAGTAATAGGACGCAACTTGTGATTGCCATTGAGACATACACAAGAACTCGTTACATAGATGAACTTATAGACCGTCATGTGTTGTACTCTTTCTTCACACACATGCCACGTATGCCTTTCCATAAGACAATGCGTGACCACACTATGCCAGCGTTGTGACTAAACAACCCCTGAACAGTTGTACGTTAGAATAACTAGCTTGCGTAATACTAACATTGGAATAACAAGCAGTATTATACTTTGGGTAGAGAGTCGTTCTTCTTTTTCTTATATTTGACATGTTACCGGTAAAAGTAGTTGGTATCACTTAGTAGCGACATGTATTATAATCAAAGTATCGAACTTTGGTCTTACATACCCCCCCCCACAACCACGTATCATCGTGAACGTCATTACAGTATGATTAGCGAGAGTACGAAAGTTTGTCGTAAGGTTAAAGAGTTTCCTTGTTTTGTTCTTGTCACCAAGAAGTGTCAAAAACAAGGGTCTGGTGGGAAAAGAGCAAACAACCAAACAAATCTAAGTTCTTGAACTTGGCTTTTCACTTTTCATAGCAGTTGAGACTTTTTAAACACGCAGATCAATCATCATGAGCGACAACGTACTGAGTGTGATAAATAACCGTGGGGGATTGTGTGTTAATTTTTCAGTTAATGCTTCAATCTGGGCGGGGTTTTTGTTCTGTCATTGTCAACAGCCATAGAGGAGTTTGTCACAAGGAAAGGGGAGATCGGTGTAACGCAGGTGACTGACATCAATCCCGAAAAGACAAAGACTCTTGTCAAACTACAATTTGGAATTGCTGCACTGTGGAAATCGTTTCTAACATAGATCATCAACAAACAAAATTGTTTTTCGAGAGCCAAGTTGTCATTTTCATGGAGCAGAATTTTCAAGAACGACAAAAAGACTTATAGCAAGAGGAGCGGAAAAGAGGAAAACAACTGAGGATTTTAACACCAAGAGCACGATTAACTCACAAAGATGCAATTTTAATTATAATATTATAACTTTCGGAACGTACCCAGCTCGTCATAAGAACGGGGCAACGATACCAAAAGACCAAGATGCAACATAATTCATGATACATGTCATCATCATTATCATCCAGTGCCAGATCTGCGACGGACATCGGTGATCATTGTTCTCCATTTATTTTTTTGCTCGGATGCTCTCAAAACAGCTACGTTTCCCTGATCTTCCCCTGTTACCTATTTGTTTAGGTTCTCTAAGTATGTTGTCCTGGGCCTACCCCTGCCTCGATTGCACTCAATTTTGCCAGTGAGAGCTACATGTTCAAGACCCTTATATCTATTTATGTGTCCCAAAAACTGCATTTGCCGTTTCCTGATTGTTTTTAATATTGAACGTCCCACGTATATTATGCTTATAGCAATACATTTTTGTACATAGAAGCCGGACGGTAAGCAGCGAGGAAATAATATGAAAAGTTGGTATCGATCGCTCTTATAATAGTCATATATTTCTATCTAGGAGGCTCTCGCTATTCTCATGTTGAAAGATCCAACTTTTGGTGAACAATAGAGGCGAAATCACTTGTAATTCCAATGCTTTTTCCTTCAAAACATACTCTAGACTGGCCAGCTGTGGGTAGGCCCGGAACAACCTACTTAGGGAACCTAAACAAATGGGTAACTGGGAAAGATCGGGGAAACGTAGTGTTTTTAATTGAGAGCATCCAAACAAAGGAACGAATGGAGAACCTTGATCGCGTATGTCTGTCGCAGATCTGGCACTGCCAGAACCGTGGGTTCGAATCCTGTCAGGGACCCGACGTTGTGTCCTTGGGAAAGGCACTTTACAAGAATTTCCCTCACTTCACCCAGGTGGGAATGGGTACCCGG
>NW_004797752.1:540086-548331 GCF_000002075.1 Aplysia californica
CGTGCGTGCGTGCGTGCGTGCGTGTGTGCGTGCGTGCGTGCGTGAGTGAGTGAGTGAGTGCGTGGCTGCCTGCGTGCCTGCCTGTATATGTGCGTTCGTGCGTGCAAACTTCTACGTTGATCCGTAAACGAGCTGACAAATGCATTGTATAGTTCAACGAAACCATTAAATTTGAAAATTTAGTCCTCAGCATGCTACGCTACAAACACATCGTTCAAGACATTTCCCCCCACATGGTGGAATGGGATCGGCCCGGACAACTGACTTGGCGGGCCAGATCTGGCCCGTGGGCCGTGGTTTGGCGTCCCCTGGCCTGGTGTAATTATTTCCCTTGTATCCCTTGTCACGTTCAAAGGCAAAAGACTTCATTCATTCCTTTCACCCTTTCCTTATCCTTTCGTTCTTTGTATTCCACAACCCTTATTAACGACACTTTGTATATAGTGCGTTGCTGAACAAAAATGTTTGCTTAGATTACGAAGGTCTTGGACCAACGCTGCCCCCTTCCGGCCCTTTTCTTTAAAAAAAAGTCACTATTGTTCCTTTCGAAACGTTTCACATGATGAAAACAGAAGACAAATGAGAACAGAGTACATTAGCAGGTTTGAACTAGATATTTTCACCAAGGCATTCCCCCACTTCCCACTCCCTCATCTCTCTCTCTCTCTCTCTCTCTCTCTCTCTCTCTCTCTCTCTCTCTCTCTCTCGTTCAGTCTGCTGTGTACTGTTACACCATGGAAAAACCCCAACATGTCACTACTTTGTATTGGGTCACAAGAGCAATCGTATAAAACAATGGTTACAACTTCTGGCGTGTTGTTTGTCGTGAGTGAGAAATACGTTCCCCGGCTTCTTTAGTGTAATGGTTGGGTACCTCGCCCGCTCATGTTGGAGACCAGAGTCTTTTTTTTTTAGGGTTTTAGTTTTAGTAGAGGTTTTACGGCACTCGCAACTGCATAAGGTCATTTGAGCACCAGAAGAATAGAGGTGTTACAAGAGAGTAACAAACATAAAAAAGAACAAGGGGAGATAAGGACGATTGAGGTTTGATAGGAAAGAAGAAGCAAACCACACCAGGGCACCCACCAACCACCCACCAGAGTTCCATTCTCCTGTGAGAGATAATTTTTATTGAGCATCTCAATCCTTTCTCGAAGGTATTTGTCTCCCTCTCAGCCCGAGTTGGCCCTAACAGGCGAAGTGGAAGCCCGCCTTAAAGTACATAATAATAAAATAATAATAATATATAACATTTATATAGTGCATTTCCAAAAAAAGTAGCTCAATGCGCTTTACATTGTAATAACCATTTTTCAAAAACCTTTCTTACTACTTCCTTTCTTCTCATGCAATATACATGAATGCACACACACACACACACACACACACACACACACGCGCGCACACACGCACACACACACACACACACACACACACACACACACACACACACACGCACACACACACGCACACACACACACACACACACACACACACAATCCGGACATAGGAACAGAACAACTATAATGAAAGATGACGTTAAAAGCTTATGAAGGATAGGTATTCTATGAATGGGAGCGTAAAAAACACCTGCATTGAAAACGAAAGGTGTGCACAACTTGATAAGCCGTATTGGTGACGTACTTATAAGCAAAACTATTTATGGAATTATTTTTGTTGGTTTACTGGTTGGCTGTGAAAAATTATTTTGAAAGGCTAAGAAGGAGAGTTAGCGTTATAATGCACTTTTAAGCAAAACTGAAATTCAAACGTAACAGAGTCAAGCAAGATCGAGTCTTAAATGTTGCAAACTTCGTATCTTTGTTTCTTCTATGATTCCTACCGAATGCTAATAACTTAAAGCAAACACTTTCGATTCATGATATAAACATTCATAGAGAAAGACAGACAATAAAATGGTTTGGCAACCTGTTACATATGTAGCCTATAGCATCAAGCACTCAGGCTATAATTGATAAAAGAAGAGAAAGGCCACGCAAAAAGTGGATTGGGGGCGTCAAGGAAACCCTGAGAAATCATAATATCCCAATTGAAAGAGCTGTGGAATAGCCTACCATAGAAAACTTCACCGCCCCCTCCCCCTCGACGGTTAACGGCAACAGAGAAAGAAAAGTAAAAATATTAAAGTAAGTATCACTTTTCACCTCAGTGTAAAATTAATGACAAAGACAGACATGTGTTTTATAAAGATTCTAGTAGGGTGGGTTTTTTTGCCCATTATCTAATGAAGCTAGATCTACCTTAATGGATTCTACAAGCTGTTTGTGTGTGCTGCTCGTTAACATTTACGTATGAAAAATGTCTCTAAGAGAAATCAGGAGGGCATTCGTGTCCACACAACTAAAAATATTATGTTTACCAACCTTGGTGTTACCGTTCTATTTCTATACGTTTCTATCAGTTAGGAAGAAGAGACTTCAAACAAATACACAGTTAGCAAAAATTGGTACAGTCAAGGTTAAAAAAAAGGAAGCGGTATGATTCGACTATAATCATCTAAAACGACAACATAAAAATAGACAAACAAGCGTAGGAGAGCACCCTATTAAACAGAACAAACTAATACTAACAAAAGATATACCCCCTTCCCACACAGACCTGAAAAAATAGAAACGAACTATTAAATTATGGATTAAAAGATAGACCTAATTCAAAACCAAACAAAACAACCCCACACTGCTAGTCCAAAGTATGTCAAGCTTTAAAAACTACTAGCTGGGCCCCCTTTCGATGAAAGGAATGATAGGTGCTTTAATATCAACTAAAAGTCATTGGCCTACTATATTTACACTCTACTGGAATGGGGCAATAAATCTTGAGAGATGCAAAAAATTATAAGGTCTAGATCTAGATCTATATTCTCAAAACAAAATATGCCTTGCGAAATATCACTTCCGGATTTTCTAAAATTACAGAGACAGAAGCGTCGGCCTACAAAAGTGGTCGGCGAAATAAAGAAATTTAGCTTTTTGCAGCAAAACTGTCTCAAAACTGAAAAAACCAAGGGCGTCCTGTTCTGGGGAATATTTTTAAAAATCTTTTGGCGAAAACTGCATGTCGATCGATGCAGCCATTAAAAAGCCTTTTGAATAGCAAAATTCGGCCACCACAAATAGATAACAGATATAGTTATTATCTGTCTATCTAGGTGTTAAAGTGGTAAACAGTATACCGCCCGTCATGCGAAAGACGTAGGTTCGATTTCACGCCAGGCAATATTTTATTCTTCTTGTGGTTGAGAGAGAAGACTGAATTAGAAAGGGAAAGCGAACGACAGTAACACAGAGAATGGTTGAGAATAGTGGATTTGAAATGCTGACACACAGAGAAGGAACTTACAACATAAGTGTATTACAATAAAGACGAGGGTATTGTAATGCAATATGCCGCAGCTCTTCAGTGGTAATTCTCATGTTCGTAGAGCTCGGATTTTACTTGCATAATTCAAATTTATAGGGGAGAGCGGGGAGGATTCAGACACTTCTTACGTTTGGCTCCACTGCTCGCTTCAGGAACAATTTAAAGGGGAAAAAAGGTTTCACCATTATTGTAAGCCATTTGGTCTTCACCGCTTGCGAATATCAGCTTCATGCATCATGGCGTCTTACCTCCAGAGTATCTTTTATCTAAGGTACCCTAAGATGTCCGAAACCACCCACTCTGCCAGAGACATCGGACAAACGTGAGGGAAACTTCGGGCGAAGAGGGGTGACATCGGACAAACGTGAGGGAAACTTCGGAGAAGAGGGGTGACATCGGACAAACGTGAGGGAAACTTCGGAGAAGAGGGGTGACATCGGACAAACGTGAGGGAAACTTCGGGCGAAGAGGGGTGACATCGGACAGTGTGTCTCGTAATATATCAAATATTATTTTTGAGAGGCACAACTTCGACCCAGCATTTGTCTATGCTTTTACCTTTTTTTTTTATTTTGAGGTGTGAAAATGTATTTCACATTCAGTGGAAATCATGTGAGAACAGTGATCCAACCATAAATATGTGAACCAGCCTGCGTTTATGCATACCCGTACGTGTTGACTTGAAATCTCCCTTTATCATTTTTAAAAAGCTCAGTAATGTCCCTAATAACAAGCTAGATTTTGCAGTATTAATTAGAGATGAAAACAGTCTTTTCCACGTTAGTTTCCGAGTCTATCAACGTCTGGATTTGGTGAGCCCACAGCATTAATGAAGGTGCACCAAATGCTAAGCTATAATCTCTATTTCTCTCCTAGAGCTGGCCTCGGGTTCGATTCCAGAAACGTTTGATCTTAAACATGGGATATTGAAGGGTTTTCGATAGTTTTCATGGCTTCCTGTCAAGTCCTGTCTAAGGAAGACATAAAGTTGGAGAACCATCATCTCGAAATAAATGACCTTATGATTATAGTGTTCTGTGAAGGATTATTCCACACAAAAGTTAAAACAGCTAAGAGAATCAAAGTATGTAGAATAAAAACAGACAATCAAATTTTTATTTACTCGAAAAGAGCTTCAAATGTTTCACTTCAAGATTTTGAAGTTGACATTCAAACGTACTGGAGACTTCAATGCGAATTTACTGCAAACTTATAGAAGTTTTTTTTACCTCATTGTTGAGCCTCTAATCGGAGGAGGAATAACTGGTCTTATTTTACAATGGCCAAATCTTCCACGGATTGATAGAAGAACGAATTTCTTTCTTTTTAGATTTTTTAGAGACGACACTTTAAGTCGCCCTGTTCGTCGTTCTCTGACACCATTTTCCCAACGAAGTGGTCACACTTCCCAATAATCCCCAGTTCGATTACAACAAAAGTTGATTCAACGGGAAGGGTCCCACTTTCGACCAAAAACCCAGGAAGTCAAGTCTTTTTTCGGGGTAGATATTGGTCAGATGTCATGTTTCTGGCATGGTTATCATGTTCGCCATGACACATTATGATCATGACAAGCGTCAAGTTAGAAAAACATCCTTGAACATTTTTGAAAGACTCCGAAGTTGTTTTATCGCAGAGAGGATCATCAAAGAATTGTGCAACCGTAAAAGCGTGTCTCTAACGCATTGATGTCTTCACACCGTTTCAAATAGTCTTTCCGAGTAGATTTTTTCACATTGTGTATAGCTTCTGCAGGACTCAAAGACATAGAGTCATTAACAAGTTCATGCACGACGAGTTTCATCTTTTTGTGAACTTAAAGGCTCTTTTATCCTTGAGGTTCTATATTTCCTTGAAACGGTTCAGTCTGGGAAATACATCACAGATACAATATATCTTTTAGAATTCAATTGTCACAGGAACTTATTCAAACTACTCTCTCATTAGTAGTAGGGAGACCTCCGCAGTGTGCGAAGTCCACCCCCTGTACGAAGTCTTCCTACTTGGGGGTAGTGCAGGAAACATGTTCATGAAACAGGCATTATGAAAGCAAGGTTTAATTTTATGAATTTGGCATAAGGCAGACACACTAAAGCACAGATGCAAAAAAACAGCAAGCTAAACCTGAAATTACACATTATGTGATCCAGTGATAAAATGTGTACTAGCAATATTTTAGCAACAACTGACGTTTCCGAAGTCTCCCCTTGTCTGAGGTCCTCCCATATATTACATATAAAAAAAAATCAGCAACAAAAAGTAGACCAAAAAGAAATATGAATATATGAAAACCATGTTTATGTTTTGTTGACAAAATATTGCAATATAGTCACACCGGCAGAATGCCAAATTTTAATATCAACCCTATTACTGTAGTAAAAAAAAATGGAATCCTCAGTAAGACAAAATCTTACGGAATTAGACAATTTACGAAATCCGCTTAAAACAGTATAGAAAAGCAGACTTTGAATAACATTCCTCTTGATTGCACGTAAGTAATAATTTTGTCAATGGGTATCCCTCACTATTACCCTTAATTACATTACAGACAATGTATGAATGCACTTATTGTATGAAGAGAAAGTTTCAGTAGTTCCTTTTCTTAATGGGATGGAGAGAAAGAGAGAGAGAGCGAGATATATATATATATATATATATATATATATATATATATATATATATATATATATATATATATATATATATATATATATATATATATATATAGAGAGAGAGAGAGAGAGAGAGAGAGAGAGAGAGAGACTAGAAGTTCAGGTGTTCACCTCTCATTTAATAGATTCCGGAATCCCGGGTTTGAATCTGGATAGCGATTGAAAAGAAAATTATCCTTTCACATCCTTTCCTGCTCTCGAAAAATGTTCTTTCGTCTACTTTCGTCTCCACTTTTGCTCCCACACCCTCACCTCCTTTGCCCTCTCCTCTGGGCTCATGACTCTTTCTGCAGTCTTTCTACTGTTACTCCTTGGCTCCTTCTTACTGCTGTCTTTCAGCCACAATCCTGATCTTATTGTAGGTAAGATCTACACCTAGCCTTCTCGGATAACGTCGAAAAATCTCGGAGGTCCCGTGTGCAAGTTGCGCACGTTAAAGATCACTTGGGGGGTCCAAAAATATAATATAAGAGTAGGCGTCGGCCGCCAACCGGGCAAAATTCAAAATTTCCTATCAACTGAAAATGATTGGAGTGTCCTTCGCGCTCATAATATAACATTATGCTGTTTCGAGAGCCGTAAAACACTTTCAAAAAAAAAAAAACAAGAAAAAGAGAGAAAAAAAAAGAAGCTTCCTCTTGTCCTTGCAAAAGAAATCCTTCTTACACGTGTTGGAGTACAGTAACACGGCTTTGCTGGTTAACAAACCCAAAGACGTATCCCCTGAGGTCGTTGCTCACGTACTTGTTTTGATGAAGGAACACAATAATTTAATGTTATTTTTGGCATTTGATTATCCGTCCCCTCCTTTAATCCGGACATAATTATTGGTTAGCAAAATAGATGCCTAACATAAAAATTAATGTAACTGAACCACGTGCCAATCTTTCTAGTCGTTTTTTTTTAAATAGTCACTTCGGATCATTCACAGTTGTATTATGTCCATTTGTACGTAACAATTCAAGGGAAGGAACAGTTAGACAATAATTGATTATTGTCTTACCAAAGCAAAATATCATTATTAGACAAGGTGTCTAAAAATGAGGACATACTTAAACGGCAATAACTCGTCTCAAACGGAATTTAATTGCTTTTAATCCCTCCCAGAAACAAAATTCGTTGCATTTGTTTTATATGAAAAAATACCTCTTCAATCTATATTCGAAATATATTAAATTTCAAAAGTTTCCACCAAAATTGACTGAAAAGCAAAATGTTGTAACTTAAACAATCAACCTTATAGTTCTATTTCAAATAGTTCTTATTTTTGTGAATTGAATAACAAAATAATGCAAAATTGATATTGCTAATTAAACTCAAGGAAGTTGGTAGCTATTGAAATCTCTAGGTGTATACCATTTCGTTCCACACAAGCTCTAACACGCCACTGGAAATTTTGACTAATACTGGCATGTTTCTGGATCGATTTTTTTGGACGTCCTGTTCAACCATGAGTTTCAGCTGCTGGGTTGTTTATGGAATGTTTCCCTTGACTCTGTCGGTAAAAAATGGCCAAAGGTAATAACTGAAGGGGCTGGAGTTGGGGGAATGTGGTAACCTTTCACTTGTCATTTTTGGCATATAAGTCGTTTCCCTAAACCTTTCTTGAAACCGTATCAGGACCACTCTTGGCATGTGGGTTGTGGTCCCATCCCCCTGGAAACAGGGCTGTACAGCACAACATATTCTACTTCCAAAACTTCTCCTAAACTTTCTTGGAACTTTCTCTGTCTGAGGTGACTTGTGGTTTTATTGTCTTTGTCCTGAAACCTCAACGGACCGATCACGCCCCTGTAGCAGAGTGCTTATAAAAACTAAAATTTTGCGTTTCATCCAATTATCGGTGGACATTGTCAAAACTTGGTATTGTTCAAACATGGTTATTGATTTACTTCATATTTACAAAATTGACGTCCCAATGGTTGAATATTTATGTGTCTCAATTTTTAGTGCAGGGATGACCGTGTTATTACCCTTTAGGTGGGTCCCCTTTTTAGACACCCTATACTGATAACAAACTTATTTTTAAAAAATAATCCATTTTTCATGACAGAGAGAGTGAGAGAAAGAGAAAGAGAGAAAGAGAGAGAGAGAGAGAGAGAGAGAGAGAGAGAGAGAGAGAGAGAGAGAAAGAGGGGGAGAGAGAGTGAGAGAGAAGAGAATAGTGTGTGTCTGTGTGTGTGTGTGTGTGT
>NW_004797752.1:548829-550855 GCF_000002075.1 Aplysia californica
TTCTTCTTCTTCTTCTTCTTCTTCTTCTTCTTCTTCTTCTTCTTCTTCTTCTTTTTTTTTTTCTTCTGTTTACTATCATTATTACTATTATTGTGATTATTGTGATCGCTTTACACCAGAGGCACCGGTCGAACAACTTTGTGGCAGATCACTTTACACCAGAGGCACAGGTCGAACAACTTTGTGGCAGATCGCTTTACACCAGAGGCACCGGTCGAACAACTTTGTGGCAGATCACTTTACACCAGAGGCACAGGTCGAACAACTTTGTGGCAGATCGCTTTACACCAGAGGCACCGGTCGAACAACTTTGTGGCAGATCGCTTTACACCAGAGGCACCGGTCGAACAACTTTGTGGCAGATCGCTTTACACCAGAGGCACCGGTCGAACAACTTTGTGGCAGATCGGCAAGAGGCACAACAAAAGTCAAATATGTTGGAGGCTCCTCATTGGTTTTCGGAAAAAGTTCCCCTGCCCAAACCTGAGAGTCAGCCGGGGCTGATTTTGCGATAAAATGTCTCCCCACTCGGGAATCGAACGCATGCATTCAGCTTTCATCTGAGAAGGGATTACCCATATAGCTATATGAATAATATAATAATATACAGACGTTGTTTTATACCGACAAAAGAATGTTAACTCTCATTATAATATTTTGGAAAGTTGTTCCACGCTTGTTCGCAGCCAGTTTCTGCCATCCAATGTGTCACTCTGCTCCTTTTAACACGATCTTCCTCATGAAAATAAACATAAAACTGAATAGAAATGAAAGATCTATACAATAAGTATACAACAAATGGATAAGAAACATTTGCTTGGGTTTCATACATTTATGTTGCGGTTGTTAACATTTTAAAACTAAAACCAATCAATGAATAATAATAATAATAATAGATAGCATTTGTATAGCGCATATCCCCGCTCAACAGCAGGCTCTATGCGCTTTACACTATATTATTACCCCAGCAGACCATAGAACATTCCGAAACATTCTCAGCTTCCCGGGAAGCATACAGTGCAAGCAGCCGATTAAGCGCTCAAACACTAACAAACTGACAAGATCTTTCGCTGTCTATAGCCGGGTACCCATTCCCACCTGGGTGAAGTGAGGAAAATTCGTGTAAAGTGCCTTTCCCAAGGACACAACGTCGGGCCCCTGACGGGATTCGAACCCACGATCTTACGGTTGCGAGTCCGAGAGCCTAACCACTAGGCCACCGACGCCGAATAACACTTTAAAAAAAACAACCAGAACAGAGCGATACCGTCCTGTAGCTGAACTGGCTTGCGGTAGACGAAGAGTCAATTTTTTGTAACCAAAAAGGTGAACAATAATGTTTTACAGTTATATTATTAATGGTAGTGCATTTAATATTTTTATAAAAAGGAAATCCATGCTCCACAGCATGCTCTTAGCGCTTTACAACTAATACGATTTGTTGATAGTGTATTTGCTATTTGTTATTGGTGATTTAAAAAAAAAATGAAGTGTGTAGTCTGTGCCTGACATTTTGTCAAAAACAGCTATAACGATAGATAACAACCCCCTCCTCTCACCTCACCCCTCCCCACCCAGAGATTATGACAGGGTGTCACGACACGGTGGAATCAGGAGCCCGTCAATTTTTGGGCAAGTGGGGTTATTTGTATCACCTGAAAGCTGTTTGTTTGCCTTGTTTTAAATGAACTAGATATCTAGAGATCTTGAATAGAACTCAAGCTATTTGCAACTGTAGGAAGGGAGGTCGTCTAATCTCAGTGGTGAAATTATTGAAAACATGGCCGCCAACGTTTTGTAACTCCAATAGCTGAAGAGTATTTGAAAAGTTAAAAATGACATATTTTGAGCCTTTAATCAATGTTTTTCCAGTAAAACTCGCTTGAAAAAGTGTTTTTATATGGACATAAAAGAGTTTAAGCAAAGAAATAAAAGTTAGATAAAAATTTCCAAACTGGCGGAACATGAATGCCTGCATCTCCGACTTGTCTATACAGTTTTAGAAATGTTTATATCGATGCATGTT
>NW_004797752.1:550955-556404 GCF_000002075.1 Aplysia californica
AAAGTGCCTTTCCCAAGGACACAACGTCGGGCCCCTGACGGGATTCGAACCCACGATCTTACGGTTGCGAGTCCGAGAGCCTAACCACTAGGCCACCGACGCCGAATAACACTTTAAAAAAAACAACCACAACAGAGCGATACCGTCCTGTAGCTGAACTGGCTTGCGGTAGACGAAGAGTCAATTTTTTGTAACCAAAAAGGTGAACAATAATGTTTTACAGTTATATTATTAATGGTAGTGCATTTAATATTTTTATAAAAAGGAAATCCATGCTCCACAGCATGCTCTTAGCGCTTTACAACTAATACGATTTGTTGATAGTGTATTTGCTATTTGTTATTGGTGATTTAAAAAAAAAATGAAGTGTGTAGTCTGTGCCTGACATTTTGTCAAAAACAGCTATAACGATATAAAACAACCCCCTCCTCCCTCCTCCCCCCTCCCCACCCAGAGATTATGACAGGGTGTCACGAGGCATTGAAATCAGGCGCCCGTCAATTTTTGGGCAAGTGGGGTTATTTGTATCACCTGAAAGCTGTTTGTTTGCCTTGTTTTAAATGAACTAAATATCCATAGATCTTGAATAGAACTCAAGCTATTTGCAACTGTAGGAAGGGAGGTCGTCTAATCTCAGTGGTGAAATTAACGAGAAAATGGGCGCCAAAGTTTGGTAACTCCAATAGCTGAAGAGTATTTGAAAAGTTAAAAATGACATATTTTGAGCCTTTAATCAATGTTTTTCCAGTAAAACTCGCTTGAAAAAGTGTTTTTATATGGACATAAAAGAGTTTAAGCAAAGAAATAAAAGTTAGATAAAAATTTCCAAACTGGCGGAACATGAATGCCTGCATCTCCGACTTGTCTATACAGTTTTAGAAATGTTTATATCGATGCATGTTTTATTACGTATAATTAAATCTAAGTTTATTTTTGTTTTGGTGAGGTGTCAAGGAGGGAGGTTGCGAACAAGAAAATTATACATTAATGTTGTTCCATCTTCTTAAAACGTTACGTCCTCAAGGTCCTCAAAGGCACTGAAGTCCGAAAGGTTTAACAGATTTGTCCTTGATTTTGCTTGTATTTCTTATGACTCGAACGAGTTTGAGAAAAAAGCCGTGGAATGGGTTGTCAGTATTCAGCTCTGTTTAAACTACACTTTTAAAAACAGTGTTTTATTTTGTATTATGGTTCCCTGATGTGGAATCACTTTTGCAAATAAATTAGAAACTCGAACGTTTCCTAGCATTGTTCATAAAGCAATTTTATCACATTTTCTCGCCGAGCCATGATTTTACTTTTCTAATCAATGTAATGTTGGTAAAACTTTTGAGGTAAAAGTGGGATGAGAGAGAGAAAGAGAGAGATAGAAGTGGGATAAGAGAGATTTAAAAAAGACTGAGATAGAGAGAGAGAGAGAGAGAGAGAGAGAGAGAGAGAGAGAGAGAGAGAGAGAAAGAGAGAGAAAGAAAGTGGAGAGGGGAGGAGATATTTGAGGTAGGCAGAGGAAAAGCAGACGGATACATAGGCAAATAGATAGACAGATACATACACACGTTAGATGAGAGAGTAAGCTAGAGAGAGAGAAAGAGAGAAAAAGATAGAAAGAGAGAAGGACAGACAGACAGAAAGATAGAAAGAGAGAAGGACAGACAGACAGATAGACAGACAGACAGACAGATTTAGAGAGAGAGAAAAAAAAAGAAACGGAGAGAGAGAGAGAGAGAGAGAGAGAGAGAGAGAGAGAGAGAGAGAGAGAGAGAGAGAGAGATGACAGAAAGAGAAAGAAAGAGATCAGGGAGAAAGACAGAAAGACAGGGGCAAAAAAGAAAGGAATGTTAAACAAAGGAAAAAGAATGAGCAGCTGAATGTTGGGGGACGCCAAGGCTATCTGTTTAGTAGGCGCAAAGAATTCTACACTTATAGAAGCGGAACTCCCTCTTCGCGATCGCTGATTCGCTGTGAGGAATTGAAACGAAAACATGGCGGCCAGTTGAGGGCAGCTTTGGCTGCGCCGCACAGCGAGGCTTCGGGTTTCTATAATATATGCACGCCAATGCTAGTGGTAGGGCTTGGAAGACACCTTACATCAGTATTTTAAAACTTTCTTCGAAGGAGAAGTATAGTGAAATAGTCTAGTACATTGTTATTGCCAACAATATGTCATAATTGGCAATGTGACAATGTTTTTGTGTTGTAGGTTTGGTTTTTTTGTAATGATGGGATGGGATCTAGATCTACTAAAGATCTTCACAATCACAAAACACTTGATAATAACACTAATTGTGAACATTAATTCTGTTGGCAAAATATCTAGATATAGTCTTGATTAGTACTAGATCTACGATAAAGGGGACGCTGACAATAACATGCTCATTACAATTACATTGTCATTAAACTTAAGGCCATCCACAGCAAGCAAAAAAAAACCAATATAAGCCTTTTCTCCAATTTACTAGAAAGAGATCAATAAATTGAGCTTATATTGAGGAAATGTATTATTTCTCACTTTAAGAATTCATCTCTGTGTTTGCATCAGTGAAATATAGTGTGTACAACATTCTTTGTTTGAAGCACGAGCGAGTCTAACAAATACAAGAGATTGGAGAATGTGTCGGTTGCACATAAAATACATAGGCCTATTGTACATGCTGTCAAAAACACAAAAATGCAGAAAAGGCCTCAAATTATGTTTTACACATAAACGTCAATAATGCAAAACAAAGTAAACAAAAGTGGAACTGGCATATTGTTTCCTGAATATATGTTCAAAGTCATTTTGTGTGTGTGTGATGGGAGTGTGGTTTCTTATTAATGCATGAATGATAGGCTCATTCAGATGTGATAATGAAGAAACTTGTGTTTACAGTCACAACAGAAAGAGTTCCAAGGTGAGAGATCACTGGTCAAGTATTTCAGAGATGTATGCATTTTGAGAAAAATGTATCCCCGTACCCTGGATCACATGTCGAGGGGATGGGCTTGTCCCCCTGTAATCCCCGGACACAGTAAACAAACACACATTTTTGAACACGTATAAGAAAAAAATAAGTGGTCTCTTGTTACGGATCAAATTGAAGTCCTGTTTCAATTCCATTAATTGATAAAAGCGCGTATCGCAATGCATTGGCCACCCCTGCATATAGGCTATGCTATTTAATAAATACAATCGTCAAATCTGGAATCTTTAATGCCCGCACACAGTAAACAAACACACATTTTTTAACACGTATAAGAAAAAAAAGTAGTGTCTTGTTACGGATCAAATCGAAGTCCTGTTACAATTCAATTAATTGACAAAAGTGCGTATGGCAAGGCATCGGCTAACCCAGCATTATGCGCTATTTAATAAATACATTCGTCAGATCTTGAATCTTAAATTGTAATCATAATTATATGTGCCCGCGCGTGGGAAGTGAAAGTGAAAGGAGTTGAAAATGTTTTCAAAAACCATTATATGAAAGTAACATATATAATTAAAGTAGGACTACATGTGCTTATAAAGGCCCAAAAAGGTGTATAGATGCGGAAATTAATGTTTCGGATGAAAGTAATACGCTATCTCTACTACTGCAGCGTGCGGTGAAACATTTTTGGGCGCAACTTATTATCAAATATCTAGGCTACTGATCTATAGAACACCTAGATCTAGATTCTCCTACTTTTGCACAACGACTTAGATCTATATCAATTCATCTTAACAGATGAGTATTTTTTTTAAACATTTGTACACATAGGTTCTATATTATTCTAGAAATTTCTTTAAAGAAAATTCTTTAATAAATACTAGCCCAATATTTAAAAAAAATCCCAGTCAATGGTTTCTACAGATTTTTAAAAGTTTACAGCTGGTGCTAAATCTCTTTTAAAAGCAAGTCCGTCCTTTTTTTCTACTTCTGCTGGCAACATAAAGCTAATTATTGAACGCATGTTTTGAGAACATTAATTAGATCTAGTGAAAAAATATGTTCAGTGTAAAACAAATTTCTTGTAACAAGTTTTGTTACTAGAAAATGACGTAGGCAATATGCGTGTATGCAAAATGTGTGTGGGAAGCTAGATGTGCTGTGAACAATCCCATCCGTGTTACAAATGTTTTCACTGTTCTGTAGATTTTATATAAACTCTCTATGTCTGCTTTTTCTGTTTTTGCACCCAAAAAACACAACTATTTAAAACCTTAATTCCAATCTCCAGGTTGCACAGTAAATTCTGTAACTCAAAATTACAAACTGGACAGTAAATGTTCCATTTTTCACTCGTTTGTAAAAGCCGCTCTTGCTTTAAAAGCTACAGGGTTACTTCCGAAAACGATAAATCTTGCTCTCAAGACGCCATTGTTTTCGGTCTTCAATTCCTCACAGGTCACGTGGTACAGTGCCCGTTCTGTAAGTGTAGAATTCTGTGAGTAGGCGTGAACTAAATTATGTAGACAGATACATGGGCAGCTAGCCAATTAATCAGATAGGTCGAAAGGTGTGTGAATGCACTCAGAATCTGTGTACTTAAATCGATGTTGAGCGTTATATGAATGCCGTATATTATAATTATAATCATAATTATTATTAATACTATTATTATTATTATTATTATTATTATTATTATTATTATTATTATTATTATTATTATTATTATTATTATTATTATTATTATTATTATTATTATTATTATTGTTATTATTATTATTATTATTATTATTATTATTATTATTATTATTATTATTATTATTATTATTATTAGTATTATTATTATTATTATTATTATTATTATTATTATTATTATTATTATTACTCGCAATCGTATATTTGTTTATGCCGAGGAGAGACAGAACCTCACTGAAAATCAAAATGGACATTATTCTACGAATTTGCTCGTTTGGTACAATGTAAAGGCGCTTCTGAAGTGACAATATGATGTACGAGCACTTTTGGTGACTGCACACATTCACTGGGACTCCTGGCCACAGCAACATTTCACCTCAAGGTAATAATATGTCACTTTGGGTGTGGCACAAATATCATAAATACAAAATATTTTAAAATGTGTCTCGAGGCGGTGGATTCGGACGCACGTCAATGTTGGGTACATAAAATTACTGACATTTAAATCTTTTCTATTTGTTTCTAAGAATAATATCATGAATAGAAGTTGAGATATTCACGATTGAAGGAGGTAGGGGATTACCTTGAGTCAGAAGTAAAATTAGTTTGCTTGAGTATTCTTGTAAACTGCACATTTACACATGTGTGCCTCCAATCAACATTACACCGTAACATCCACATGGGAGTTAGTTGTTAAATGGACATAAAAGGTGTTAATAAAACACTTCAGCATAAACATTGCCCTTTGGCACAAAAAGTAGGTTTATTCAATTTCGACATTTTGACGAGCGCCTGATTTTCCCACAATTCAATAATGATAATGATAATAAAAATAATAATAATAATAA
>NW_004797752.1:556504-557713 GCF_000002075.1 Aplysia californica
ATAATAATAATAATAATAATAATATAAAATGAAAAGGAAGAGGCTAGTCGTACTTAATAATGATGGTTAGACTAACAAACAGCCAAAAATAGGCTCACTGAATTGTAAATAAATGTTTTATTAGCAATGCCTAAAGTATTGTATTGAGACGAAACCAAAAAGTGCAGTACTGACAATGCATGTGTTTTAAACCTGAATAATTACCAATGAGACCTGTGTACTCAACAGGCTTCGGTCAAAAGGGCCTAACCCAAGGACGGCTCGACTGGCAGGCTAGGTACGGCTAGCCACTTCGAAATGAAAATTAAAATAAACACCAAAAAACAAAACAACAGCGAAAACAAACCAAAAAGGAGCTCGAATGGAATCAGAAAGCATGCGTTGGTGGCTCGTTGGGTTAGCAGCAGTGTTCAGTTTCGTAGTGGAACTGGAACTGGGAACAACTTTTTCAAGGCGACCGTTACCTTGTCCTGACTACTCTGGGCAGGTGGTTTCGACAGAGATAGAGAAATACGTTCTTGGACTTGGAGGCTCAGTCCGGCGACGACGGCGTCTGTCGATGTGGGTTTTTTGTTGTGTAGCGCATCCTGGCTTCTCACCCGCTCCGGGCTGGTTGTGTGACGTCACAGCTGTCCGGGGCGGGCCCAGGTGTCAGTATCCGGCTCGCGCTGACCACTGACCACTCTGGCACGTGCTGCGACCGCCCCGACACTCGCCCCAGGCCAGGTGAGTCCAGCGTGTTTTTCCCACCATAGTTCTGTCCCCTCGGGGCCTCCGTGGCGTTCGTGGTTAAGTTTTTTTTTTCCTCGTTAAGATTATTTTCTTATTACTGGAAAGGACAGAGATTATTGTGATGTTATTGTTTAGTATTTGTTATTTATCTTTTTTGTTTTTGTAGCATTTGTTGATTAATTAACTGGTTAAATGGCTCTGCCAATCTTATTGCATAATTTCTCTGTAACAGTTATCATAACAGATTGTCGGGATTTTGGACACAAGTCTGTTGTTTTTTAATGAGTATAAATGAACCTCAGCCCTCCGTTCTGAGCTTACTTGACCTAGAACGCACATCTTTGGTCTTCACTGTCCAGAAGATCACGTGGTTCCTACTTATTTTTTTTTCAAAGCAAGTTGTAGGTCAAAATTGGTAGTGTGCTTTTGCCACAAAAAAGGGCGGGGGGGGGGGGGTAGTGCTTAACAGTGCTTGCA
>NW_004797752.1:559952-561922 GCF_000002075.1 Aplysia californica
CCGCTAAAAATAACAGATCGTCCATGGCTACAACTGCGCATGTTAGCCTAGCATGGGAGCTGTGAGAACAGGTCATGTTGTTGTTTTTCTTCTTCTTCTTCTTCTTCTTCTTCTTCTTCTTCTTCTTCTTCTTCTTCTTCTTCTTCTTCTTCTTCTTCTTCTTCTTCTTCTTCTTCTTCTTCTTCTTCTTCTTCTTCTTCTTCTTCTTCTTCTTCTTCTGAATATCACCACTAAACTTATATCAATATTACGACTAGGTCTATCATAATTATTACTTTTGTTATTAATATCATTATTATTCTCATTCAGTCCTCCCTCTTTCCCTCCTCATCCACCCCTTCTTTCCCTCCTCATCCACCCACTGTTTCCCTCCTTATCCACTCTTTCTCTCTTCCCCCATCCATCCTTTCTTTCCTCATGCACCCACTCTTTTGCTTCTAATCCACCTTTTTCTTCCCTCCTCCTTGACCCCCTCTTTCGCTTCGCACCTATCCCCCTTCTTTCCCTCCTCATCCACCCCTCTTCCCCTCCTCAACCACCACCTCTCTCCCTCTTTATCCATCCCCCTTCTTTCCCTCCTCATCCATCCCCTCTTTCCCTTTCCATCCACAAATCTTTACCTCCTCATCCACCCCCTCTTTCACTCCTCATTCATCCTCTCTTTCCCTCCTCATTCACAAACTCTTTTCCTCTTCATCCACCTTTTTTTCCCTCCTCACCCATCCACTCCTTCTGCAGATACGCCTACATCGTTTGGTAGTTGGAAATGTATTGATGTTTTTTGCTTTCGAGCTTTACTGGCAAGAAACGGACCAGGTTAATCGTTAAGTCTCTGAAATGACCGAGAAAGACAATATATGATAACCTCAGAGAGAGGTAATCATGTACGTGTGATTGAAGAGTATTTTTGGAATGGTTTAAGTTGTTTTAATTTCCTACTCACTGTGTTTTTTTTTCTTGTATGTGTTCAATTTTATTCATTGTACTAAAATTATATGCTTTTTTTTCTTCATTTAACTTGGATTCGAAAACGCCAAACAGACAGTACATAAAGACACCAAGTAACGAACATATCAGCCAGTTAACCAAAGTAGAAGCAATAAATTAAAAAGTCAGTTAACGAAAGGAGTAACCGTGCAACCCTTCCGTCAAACAATTGAACAATATCATGTCAATTTTCTTGCTAAATAACCCACCCCCCACCCCTAACTCCGAAAACATTTAGCTAAAATTAATTAATTCAAATAGTTCTTTGGCATGATTATCTCTAAAACTGCAGGCTGCACTGACGACGTCCTTAAATGATTCTAAAATGTGTGCATCGCTTTTGCCCATATTAGAATATTATTATTGTTATGTAATTCAAAGATCATCTCACTTAAGAGTAAATTGAAAATATCGTATAACGACACTGGTTTTGCGGCACTAACTTTATATATGTATGGTTCAGAGATGACAAAAGCAATTCTACAAACAATAAACAGTGTTCAAACAAAATATTAACGAAGTATGTCATTGATAGAATGGAATAAATTTGTAACAAATAATGAGATGTTGGAAAAAGATGGGATGGCAGATGGCAGATACAACCACAAAAAAGACGATGGGGATATTTGGAACATGTTTTGGGGATGTCAGAGACAAGATTATCCTACTATTAGATACGTTTTTGGAAACCAACTGGAAAAAGGAGAAGAAGCAGACCAACTGAAAGTTACAGAAGCACAATCAAGGATGAGGCAATCCCTCAGGGCCTAGATATGCCAGGATTAGAGGAAATGGAAATGGCCACGGACAGACTAGCGTGGAGTCGACCGATCTGTGTCTTATGTATCTGGCGGAACAGGGAGTGAATAACAAAAAGGAGAAAATAAATACAGAAATAAGAGAACAAAACACAGGGAGTGAACAGAACAATAAAATAAGCAAATACTCCGCCCACAAATCATTCTACCGACTTATTACCCCAC
>NW_004797752.1:564457-569338 GCF_000002075.1 Aplysia californica
CCATGCCCGTACATATGCAAACATATACAAGCACAAACTCACACATACACACACACACACACACACACACACACACACACACACACACACACACACACACACACACATACAAACGCAAAGACACTTTTAGTTAAAGCGAGCAACGCAGTTTCAATACATAAACTACTACTTTTTAAAACTCGAAGATAACTTTTATGCTTTTCACATGTATAAAAACATTTTAAAATATATAAACGAAAACAGTCCGGCTCCCAACCTTTTTTTTCGTTCTTAAAAAAAAGTTTAAAAAAAAGAAAAACTATTAGAAATGTCCGTCTATTAAAAAAAAACATTTCAATAAATGTCAATGGAAGAAGCTTATTCGTGACGTAGCCTTTACGTGTAGACAGGATGGAGTCATCTCCCTCCACACCTTTTTCCCGCCTTGCCCCAATTTGGGGAGCGGGAGGTTTAATCTACAGGAAAAAGCTTTGCGAGCGACAGAGTAGAGTCACCAACCCCTCACCTCCCCTCTCTGAGGCGAGTCCCTTCCAAGCCCCCCAAAAGGTTGGTGACGGAATTTTAACGCAGCACTAAAATGTCTAGCACCTTCTGTCACTAAAATTCCCCACTCGGTGCGTGTACTCACTTGCACACGATACAAAAGGGTTAAGCCTTGCCTTGATCTTTCTTATTTTGTGCGGTGCCTGTTCAGCCTTCGTATTCTCAACCAATATAAAACCATCAACTGATGTATTTCTTCATCCATCTTGCACAGACAGGGCAAGGCCTGCCTTGAAAATATTTTTACATTGAGAAAATGTAATAAGAATCACAAACTCTGATTCAAAAGAGTGAAGATGTCATCCCTTCATAGGGGACATCGGGGGATGGGAGAGGCCTTCACTCTGTCACCGACTATCCTCTCCCCTTGCTCTCCCAAAAAGTGGAGTATAGAGGCTTGGGGTTAGCTCCAGAAAGGTGACTCTACTCTGTCTACACCTTTATAATTGTAACCGCTGGTGGAGTTGGTGGCGTTCTTCGGGGCGAATGCCTTGAGTCTACTCTGGGTCATTGAGTTCGATTCTTGGCAAGAGCGAGGAGTTCGACGCCGTCGCGCACCTAAGAAGGAATCTACTCTCCGAACAGATGGAAGTTGTGGAGCGCCAGGTTATTTTTTTAAACTCCAGCTCAGCTTCTTAACAAATTGAAGTTCTCTCCAGGGGGTGATTGTGTCCCTTGTATAGTTTGACGTCAAGCACATCAATAGAAGCTGTGATAAACAGTGGAGTTTACAGACCGTATAAAGCGTGCAGCGAGTTATGATTCCCCGCAATTACGTCTCAGATTTGTTTGAATGATTTTAAGAATTTTAGCTGAATTTCTGTCATCTTGACAATGACAGGGGTTCTCTTTTTCTATACTCTTTTAATTGTATGTTTTACCAATGACTTTCATGCACTTAGGTCATAAAGGGTTTGTTTGGTTTAATGTTACGTTTAAATGTCGTTTTTTTTTAGCTATAGTGTTACATTTCCTGTGCTATTTGGAGTACTGACATTTTTTTTTTAAATGGCCTATCCAGCGAGCATCTTCAACCCTAAACAGAGAAACTTAACTACCTTCAGAAATTGCACTCATAAACACGACATTCTTGAACAACATGTTTTCGAACATCCATTTGGCCAGTAATAACACCTGAAACACATTCTGGCCTGCTTTTCTTCAGCTGGCTCTCATAAGGTAATTTTGAGTAGAATGGAGGTCGTCAGCAATTTTCGGAGTCAAGACATTGCATTTCGAACTGAAGCCGAGAGATGGTAAAAGGTGGGAATGGAAGAGTACAAACTAAATTTGGACACGCCATCTCCAAAAGAAAGCTGATAAATCTCAAGATTACTGAAACAATAAAAGAATGACTTTTGAATTGATAACTATTCCGTTGGAGATTCGAATCAGGGCCAACCGCTCCAAGGTCTAGCATGAGACCAACTAAAGTAAAGGTTCGACCCTAGTATTTGTTGGCTTGTGGTATATTCTACACAGCCAGAACAAACTACTCCAGCGACCAACACTCGACATGTGTGTGCCGACATAAAGTTATTTTAGTATTGTATTGTCCAGATCTTTCTTCTGTTTTCAGCTGTCTGTTTTCGTTTCTTCTTTAAGACCTAATTGTTTGCCCCAGTGCTCTGAATTCGAAATATATGTACAAATTTTGGAACTTAGAATTAGTTACTTTTTAGCAAAGCCTTTACTCGAGGGAAGCCAACCCAGCATGACAAAAGTCTTGCCTAAACAGGCTGATATTAAATATTACTAACAGAACCAAATCCAAATCAAAGAAAGCTAAACAAGACGACTTGGGGGGGGGGGATTCGCTAGTTTGGTTCGTACTGGAGTATTCTAGTTCCTTGTTCGAGTCCTAAAATGCTGCACAGATACTTAAACTTAAAAATTTTTCTCACGTGTCCTGATTTCGGCGCCGATAGATGTATTGTACGTAAAACGTGTTGTAATGGTGCAAATTGCTATGTTTCAAGAACAAAACAAGAAAAACAGAACATGAAAAAGTGGAATTATTTAGTCGGTGTTGCTGATGATAATGATGATGATGATGATGATGATGATGATGATGATGATGATGATGATGATGATGGTGATGATGATGATGGTGATGATGATGATGATGATGATGGTGATGATGATGATGATTTTTTTTGTTTAAGTAATGGGCCTGGCGGACTCCACGAAGAAATCTTCGAGCGAGAGCGAGGCTCTTTTTCAGTTCCATTGTCAATATGCTTAGCGGCACCTCCACTGGCCCAAATAACTCCATTCGAATTGCCATTGTTCCTGGATATTCAAACATCTGTTTGACATCCTCCTTTTCATGGCTGCATCTTCGGCAACATGGGCTGAGCTTTTCATTTGCAAAGTTCTTAAACCCTCTTAAACTCCAATGATGGTCCGACCGCAGTCTCGCTAGCTCAACCTGGTCTCAGCGACATGTGATAGATTTTTGTTCCCGCTTATAGGAGTACCCAGAATACACATCTTCCTGGTGCAGGTATTTAGTTCTATATGGTGGGTCCCTCATTTCCTTCTATTCCAACATGGCTTGGAATCCACCGGATTTTTATTGTGGCTCTGGCTTCACTGAACATGCGGCGCAAATCATTCATATCCGAGCTGTTGCCCAGCAGCCCCTTGCAGAGGGACTGACTGTCAGTCAAGATCAGCACATTGGTCCTACTGTGGCAATTGTCAGCAATCCATTGTGCAGTAGACATCCTTGCCTGGTATTCCTCGTCATAAGATGATGTAAGGAATGCACCTTTAGTTTTAAAAATTTCTGTTCGAGGTGGTTCATCATTCATTATCACCACTGCTGCTGCTCCACCCTCGCGGTATCCTGTGACAGCCGATTCATCGGTGAAAATTGTCACATCCGCACCAACCTCTTTGATCACATCATCAGCTGTTTCACTTGCCTTTACAGGATCATCACATTTTCCTTTTACTCCTCTCAGTTCTGTCCGAATTTCGATTTCGCCATGGGTCTCCCATGGACAAGCTCTCACCAGATTGATCAGCCATCTTTTCTCTGCTTCAGGGGGGAGGTGATCTGCTAGATCGGTGCCCATCCGAAACCAACTTTTCCTGCTGTTTTTAGGTTTGACTGCTTGATCAAGGGCTTTCTTTCTAGGATGGTTGTCTGGTAATCTCTTATCCATCTCTACAGACTTGAGGCATGTTCTTTTTGTATAGGTGGTGTAGTGCTCAGTTCTGGTCTCATAGCGCAGCGCTTCTGTTGGTGTTGTTTTCAGCTGACCTGATACAAGTCGGAGGGTTTTGTTTTGTATTCTGTCAAGGGGCTTTGCACTAGTCTCACTCAGCCAAGGCTGCCACGCTGGGGCAACATAATCCATCTCGCTTTTCACAAACATCTGATATACTTTCTAGAGCGACTCCTTACCCCAGCCCCATTTTGAGTTGCTGACAGCACCGATAACCTTCATTTTTGAGGTTGCACTTTTGGACACCTCCTTGGTGTGCTTGTTGAAGGTTAGCTGTCTATCCAGAAAGACGCCCAGCAGACGTGGAGTGGGGTTGAATGGTATCTTTTCCCCTTCGATCTGATTTATTGGTTACCACGTTGCCTCCTTCACCCATGTAGAGAAGAAGCACACTTCACTCTTGGTTGCATTCAAGGTAAGCTTCCATTCATTGCTCCATTTCACAACCATATCCACAATCAACTGTGTCGCCTCATTTGCCTTTTCTCTCTTTGCGTGACTGGCCAATATTGTGCAGTCATCAGCGAACATTGAGTAGACCAGCTTGGTGAAGGTTAGTTGTTGTGAGTCAGGGTTTGGGAGGAATTCTGCCAGGTTGTTTATGACGAATATAAACAGCAGCAGTGCTAGTACAGCTCCTTGGGGAAGCCCTTGCTTGAAATTCTGGCTCTTGCTTGTTTATCCATTCAGGCGAACACGGGCTTGTCTGTTTCTCAGGAAACCAGGGACTCATCTGATTGCACGCGACGGAACTCCCTTGTCAGTTATTGACAGTAATAGTCTTTCACGCTAAACCTTATCATATGCCTTGGAGTAGTCCAGCAGGACTAGGACTGATAGACGGAATGTTGACTTTTGTTGAAAACCATCCTCAATTCCTTGACAGATTCTGATGATCTGGTCCGTGCAGCTATGACCTTGGCGAAAGCCTGCCTGGATATCTGCAATCCATTCACTCTTCTCTGACAGGTAGTAGATTCTTTCAGCTTGCATCCTTTATATAACTTTCACGACACAGGTCGAAAGGGATGATGATGATAATGATGATAATGATGATGATGATGATGATGATGATGATGATGATGATGATGATGATGATGAT
>NW_004797752.1:570308-574621 GCF_000002075.1 Aplysia californica
ATCTATCTATCTATCTATCTATCTATCTATCTATCTATCTATCTATCTATCTATCATTCCTTCTTTCCCTCTCCTTTTTAAACCTGTGCCTTTTAACTTATACACTAGCCAGTCTCATCCTCGTAACAGGCTAAAGATGTGTGCCCAATACCCTACCATATCCGAGATAACTATAATTTCCCCTTCTTCTCCGTCTTTCTGTTAGGGTTACGGCTGGGTCGAGTTTGGCCCCTAAATGACCTACACTATGTCGTCCGGACATGGAACATGTTGGCTATCATCTTTCTAAGCTCTCGTGTCCATTGGGACAGACACGACCAGATATTATTGTCGGGAGCAGGAAACCGGTCGGGTCATTTCCGTTTTGTGTGTCCACGCAGTTCGGAAAAGACCCGTCTAGTCTGTTGGACTTATTCCCCGGATGTGTACGAAAAACCTCTGCCGTGGCGGACTGTGTTCTCGGTACTGGGCTATAAATAGTCAAGAGGTCACATCAACCCAAGGTGTGAAAAAGAAATGTATGGGTTTCAAAGGAAAATTGGTAAAATTGTTAATATGCATTTAAACCGCGTGGTTTGTGCGCAGAATTTGTTCCTTTTGAGGCGCTGATTACGAATATGACATTAGATTTTTAATCCGAACTCAAAATTTGAATTTTTTTAAAACTCCAGCGAGGCCTATGGCTGAGGAGTAACCACTCGACACGGCTAAAATGCAGCAAGCGGCTTTCCAACTGACCCGTCTTTTGTCGGGACTTGTCGTGTCGTTTTTGTTGACATAGTCAAACAGAATTTTCACTGATTTCTTAGGAAGAAAACGGTGCTCCATTTCAACTACCTACTTTCCGAGAGACGTACGGAATCGGGTCGGTTGGTCTCTGCCCCAATGGACACAAACCTTAACGCTTCAGGTTCAATACGGATATTCACGACTATTGTCCACATGCCTTTTACGGGTGGGGGGGGGGGATGCCCAGTTTTTTACAGGCCCAGTTTGTCATAATTGCGTGCAGCACACAAAATGGACACAGGCTAAAAAAAATGAAGAAGAAAGGCCTTGATGATAGGTCAATTCAGACGGACAAAAAATGTCACCTGCGTAGCATTGTCCAACCAGGTGCTCGCAACAACCTTCAACTCTGGAGTCAGGAAAAAACACCAACAACGTCAACTATTGTCCTTCACGATTAAGGCTCGTCCTGTCTAGTTTGCTTATCTTCTTCCGCTAAATTAAATCCAGGCTCCCTTCGCGAGCATCCATCGATGCTGTCCACCTTGCAGCCTCACAGGAGGCATAAATTACGCTGTCCAGGAGAGGTCAGTCGAAGGTTAGCCCGGCACACCAAGAACATGATTTATCGGGGACCCTGCCTAGCCTTGCTCTCCCGTTAACTACGCATTTTGTCGGGAATTATTTTATCATCGATCTTTTGGAGGTTGGACAGGATACAAAAATGGCTATTAATACATACATACATATATATTTGCGACTGAAGAAGGTAATGGTTGCCTGGTGTAGAGGTAAAATTAGCGAGAAATGTGTGGCTAGTTTGGTGATTCTCAAAGCTTGAAAGTCCTTGGAAATTTCCTTTTTTTTTGGGGGGGGGGGGGGGATCAACTTTTCAGTAAAGTCAACACAGATCATTATACTTCTTGATTTCTTTATTTATTGAGAAACGTTTTCATAATGGCACATGATGGAGTCTTATACGATATATCCCATACATACTCAAACACACACACACACACGCACACACACACACACACACACACACACATACACACACACACACACAACACACATCTGTCTATCTATCTATCTATCTATCTATCTATCTATCTATCTATCTATCTATCTATCTATCTATCTATCTATCTATCTATCTCTCCTCCCTTCTCTCTCTCTCTCTCTCTCTCTCTCTGGATGTATTTATATATATATATATATATATATATATATATATATATATATATATATATATAATATATTATATTATATATATGAATCACACCTAAGTGACATTTTCGACAATCACTTATTGATCCTTTTATGTAGTACAGCATTTGACATACCTTATGTCAAAATCCCGAGTTTGAAAGATTACTACAAAGTGTTTCAATCTTTCAGTAAATCAATCGCCTATATCACACCATTCCCCAATGTCCGCGTGATTCAACCGCCCAAGTGCCAGTTTTTCATCCCGGTGGCGAATGGGCGTTTGAATGAAACAGATTCAGCGGCGTGTTAAGCCGTTCACCTGTCGCGTAGGCGGCTCGACCCTCACGACTGTGGCCTTTCTCAAAACAGACTGGGGGGTAACATCAAAACAAAGTGCTGCCTTTGCGAACTTCGACTCAGATCGAACCCTATTGATAGCCAGAAGATTTTGTCAAGGCAGTTTGCGTAATCTGTCTCTAGGTTTGGTATTGTAAAAAAGACAAGGTGGCTTCAAATAATAAATTATGTTAATACTGACTCGACCAAGTCGGTAAATTGTGACAAAAGCTACTAACGAATGAATCTTTTAAAGTCTTTGATTGACAACTAAGGGGCGCTTTCTCCACATTCGGTAAAACTATTGGAGAATATAATTTTTTAAACTACTTTTCGCGTTTTTAAATTTACTTTAAGTATGTGTCCCTTACTGTGTCTGTTATATACCATTCTTGAATCACTGATTATTTTATCAGTGCCGGGAAGAAGATACTTAATTTGTCACTTGAAAAAAGCAACTCATGAACATATTCGCCCGAAAATTCTCTCTTCAACAAACCTTCAACTTCAACTTTCCAGCTCTACACTTCAATTTGGAACAAACCTCATACATTCTACCTATATGCAAAACAATGAGTTTGTATACAAATGCCCTCACACAGTGGTATTCATGACTGTTGCAAAGACAGTCTACATGACTTGGAGATGGGAGCTCCACGATTGTCAAATTATCAGAGAGCAGATAAGGACAAGCAATTAAAAAAAAAAAATTCTTCGACAAACTTGACGAAATTGCTTTCCCATTACTACAGCCAAAATACAGGCACAGTATATCTGGACTAACACTGAGGCCTTTATAGAGAGTACTAAAGAAAACGGAAAGAGTCACACATTGTCCCAGACGACTTTAGAGAGATATTGTATGTATGTCGGAAGGATCAATGTGAATTATGCAGGGTAGGAGAAATAATCTCAAAAGAAGATTGCACAAAACCCAGAGGATGGGACCAGAGTGTGCATGGACTTTGAAGCGGTTTAGTATGTATGACGTTGAGCGCATGTGCTGTACTATATCATAACAGGACCAAATGTGCCGTCTATTTAAAAATTTGGTAACCAAAGATGTGAAGTGTTCAGTTTGGCACGAAGGAGGAGGACCATTGATTGCCCATGAATTCTCTTGTTGTGTCAGTAACTTCCTGAAGGAGCCTACTGACAATAAATATTATGCTATGTTTCTTATATACAATGATTGTTGTACTTATCAGACCACAGCGCTATCTTGCCAAAATGCAGTTAGCGACATTTGTACTACATAGGACAAAATTGTTGAACACAAATACCTTGAAAAAGGACAAGCGCAAATGGAAGTGGACAGCAAACACGAACACACAGTATAATCGAACGGTCCCTGAAATATGGTATGGTATGGTCTATGGGCTCATGGATAATCGTGAACGTTTTTAAGAAAGCAAGACAATGCCCCCCACCCCCCCCCCTCCTCCCTTTTGATATTCGATTTCTGGACTGTTGAGACATGGCTCAAACAAAAAGACCCCCGTTGTCACAAATGTTCGTTGCCTTTGATATACACTGAACAAAAACATCCAGTTTAAATTCATCGTTAAGATGAGTGATCTTTTCTACCAACTCCATGAGGCTAAAAGCAGTCCTGCCTAAAAAGACAAAACCAAATAACTGAAATAATTACTCTTAACTTTACAATTACTCCTTAAACTATTGTGATTTGCATTTGTCGATTACTCAAACGCCCAAGTGACTACTGGTGTTCGTCGAATGGCGTTGATTAACGAGATTCAAACGCCTAGACGTCGCCACACTGTCACTAAGGCGGTTAGATCACGCATGTTTTGGTAGGTCTAAACCGATTATACCCAGTAAGGTATGTAAGGAAGTTTTCCTTTTTTTAAAAAAAAGGTTCGTTACAGACCATCGTCATTCATCATTTTTATATTGTATATCTGAATTTCAGATTCATAAGTACGAGCTTAAAGAAATAAAATAGTTTTTGCTTCTCCTGAAAAAATTGTCTCTCGGCACTTAGGCGATTGACTCGCGCAGCTAGCGATATATATATA